>NW_026576542.1:591401-650580 GCF_028641065.1 Leucoraja erinaceus
ACACTATCTATAACACTGTCTACACTATCTATAACACTGTCTACACTATAACACTGTCTACACTGTCTATAACACCGTCTACACTATCTATAAACTGTCTACACTATCTATAACACTGTCTACACTGTCTACACTATCTATAAACTGTCTACACTATCTATAAACTGTCTACACTATCTATAACACTGTCTATAACACTGTCTACACTGTCTATAACACCGTCTACACTATCTATAAACTGTCTACACTATCTATAACACTGTCTACACTGTCTACACTATCTATAAACTGTCTACACTATCTATAAACTGTCTACACTATCTATAACACTGTCTATAACACTGTCTATAACACTGTCTACACTATCTATAACTGTCTACACTGTCTACACTATCTATAACACTGTCTATAACACTGTCTATAACACTGTCTACACTGTCTACACTGTCTACACTGTCTATAACACTGTCTACACTGTCTATAACACTGTCTATAACACTGTCTACACTGTCTATAACACTGTCTACACTATCTATAACCCTGTCTATACTGTCTACACTGTCTACACTATCTATAAACTGTCTACACTGTCTATAACACTGTCTACACTGTCTATAACATAACACTGTCCATAACACTGCCTACACTATCTATAACACTGTCTATAACACTGTCTACCCTATAACACTGTCTACACTGTCTATAACACTGTCTACCCTATAACACTGTCTACACTGTCTATAACACTGTCTACCCTATAACACTGTCTACACTATTCAAACAATTCCCACCCCTCTAGGTAAGGAAGCTGAACACGTTTCTCACACAAAGTTGTTTTTCACACAGTGGGTGGTTGGTGTATGGAACAAGCTGCCAGAGGAGGTAGTTGAGGCTGGGACCAACATTTAAGAAGCAGTTAAACAGGTACATGGTTAGGACAGGTTTTGAGGGATATGGACCAAAGCGCAGACAGGTGGGACGAGTGTAGCTGGGACATTGTTGGCCGGTGTGGGCAAGTTGTTTCCACACTGTATAACTCTATGAATCTACGACGTTTCCCTCCTTTTGCTTTCCAAAGTCATCATATATCAAGTTTATGTTTAAGCCACTATCTACTCGATCTATGACACTGTATACCCTATCTATGCCACAGTCCCACCATGATATCAATGCATTACAATGCCGTTTCCATGTCTCTCTGGATTGAGCACAAAATAGAACCCATGGACAAGAGCCAGAGGTTTTATAATGGCATGGTCTGTCTTTCCATCAGGTGATGTTTTTCCAAATCAGGGTCTAAACTGCTATCATCCTATTCCTTGAATTAGTTCCATAACTGCTGCCCTTCTTCAGTAAATCACTGCAAGATGCTTAAAGACCAAGTCACCTCTGCAACCACTAAGGACACTTAACCACTGAAAAAGAGGGACATAAAAGGATTAGAATTTTAGGTGAAGATAGACACAAGAAAGCTGGAGTAAACTCAGCGGGACAGGCAGCATCTCTGGAGGAAAGGAATCGGTGATGTTTCGGGTCGAGACCCTTCTTCAGACTGAGAGTCAGGGGAAAGGTAAGCAAGAGATATAGATGGTGATGTAGAGAGATATAGAACAAATGAATGAAAGTTATGTAACACAGTTTACGATGATAAAGGAAACAGGTTAGCTGTGGGCGAGGTGAGAACGAGTTGCAGACAATGAGACTCAACAAGGGGGGGGGGGGGGGGGAGAAGAAAGGAGAGGAAGAGGAGGAGCCAGAGGGCTGAGGGAGAGCTAAGAAGGGGAGGAGACAGCAAGGGCTACCGGAAATTGGAAAGTCAATGTTCATGCCGCTAGGGTGCAGACTGCCCAAGCGGAATATGAGGTGCTGCTCCTCCAATTTCCGGTGGTGCTCACTCTGGCCATGGAGGAGGCCCAGGACAGAAAGGTTGGATTCGGAATGGGAGGGGGAGTTGAAGTGCTGAGCCACAGGGAGATCAGGTTGGTTAATGCGGACCGAGCGGAGGTGTTCGGCGAAACGATCGCCAAGCCTACGCTTGGTCTCACCGACGTAGATCAGCTGACATCTAGAGCAGCGGATACAATAGATGAGGTTGGAGGAGATGCAGGTGAACCTTTGTCGCATCTGGAATGACTGCCTGGGTCCTTGAATGGAGTCGAGGGGGGAGGTAAAGCGCAGTGGAAAAATGGTAGAGTTGCTGCCTCACAGCGCCAGAGACCCCGGTTCAATCTTGACTATGGGTGCGGAGTTTGCACGTTTTCCCTGTGACCTCATGAGTTTTCTCCGGGTGCTCCGGTTTCCTCCAACACTCCAAAGACATCCAGGTTTGTAGCTTAATTGGCTTCTGTATAAAATTGTAAGTTGTCCCCAGTGTGTGTAGGATAGTTCCGATGTACAGGGTGATGGCTGGTCGGCACGGACTGGGTAGGCCGAAGGGCTTGTTTCCACACTGTATCTCTAAAGTCTAAAGCCGCAAAGCCAAAAACAGTTGCACCTTTGCCAGTTCGATGCATGCCCCCGACATGACATAACATGAGCACTGCCTCCGCAATTATCTCTGACCTATTAGGCAAGAATTCCACAATCAAGCCCTGCTGAAAGCTTACTGTGCTATTCTTGCAAGTTGTTTCAAGTCTTTCAATCGTAGAAACTGTATCTAACCCATCCCATGTAGTCTGTCAGGACAAGAACAACACAAATTGTGAAGGAACCCAGCCAGGTCCTTAGATCATCTGCACTGTAATGTGCCAACATTTATGGCTCTTCACAATAATATTCATTTTCTCACTCGTGATATGTAATAAACTGACGCCATCTATATGTCCAATTAGAGTCATAGAGCCGTGGCAACAGGCCCTGCAGCTCAACTTGCCCACACCGGCCAACATGTCCCATTTATACTAGTTCGACATGCCTGCATTTGGTCCATTTCCTCCAAACCTGTGCTATCCATGTACCTGTCTAACTGTTTCTTAAATGTTAGGATAGACCCAGCCTTAACTACCTCCTCTGGCAGCTTGTTCCATACACCCACCACCCTTTGTGTGAAAAAGTTACCCCTCCCATTCCTTTTCCCCTTCAACTTCAACTTCAAGGTCAACAGACCTTTGACCTTTCTGCCAGTCATTGTGGACTGTGGTTTTCCATGACTAATTCCCATCTCCCCGTTACTGCGGGGTTGTTTGTGTGTGTGTGTGTGTGTCTGTGTGTGTGTGGGTGTCTGTGAGTGCGTGTGAGAATGTGTGTGAGAGTGTGTAAGTGAGAGTGCGTGTGAGAGTGTGTAAGTGAGAGTGCGTGTGAGAATGTGTGTAAGTGAGAGTGCGTGTGTGTGTGCATGCATGTGTGTATAGGTGAGAGTGCGTGTGAGAGTATGTGTGAGTCAGTGTGAGTGAGAGTGTATGCGTGTGAGGGTGCACGTGATCGCGTGTGTGTGTGTGTGCATGCATGAGAGTATATGTGAGAGTGCGCGCGAGTGTTTGCGTGTGAGTGTCAGTGAGAGTGTATATGCGTGTGTGTATGTGTGTGAGAGTGCACATGTGCATGTATGTGTGAGAGTGTGTATGTGTGCCGAGAGTGCGTGTGAGTGTTTGTGCGTGTGAGGGTGTATGTGCGTGTGTGTATGTGTGTGAGAGTGTGTGTATGAGAGTGAGTGAGAGTGTGTGTATATGTGAGAGTGTGTGTGAGAGGGTATATGTGTGAGTGTGGCTAATGGAGATGAAAGGACTGCAGCTTGTCAGATAGATCCCCCACCCCACTCGTGAAGGCGGTAAATCCAACCCAGGGCCAATGTCTTTAGGAGGGGAAGAGAGAAAGCTTTTTGAAGTTGCTGGGGTTTATGGTGTAATCTCAACCAATGTGTAGTCACACCATTTAGTTTAGAGATACAGTGTGGGTGCAGGCCATTCATTCCACCGAGTCCGTGCTGGCCAGCGATCAACCCATACACTAGCACCATCCTACACAATGTTTACAATTTTACCTACAAACCTGTACGTGTTTGGAGTGTGGGAGGAAACCGGAGCACCCCTGCGGTCACGGGGAGAAAGTACAATAGACAATAGGTGCAGGAGTAGGCCATTCGGCCCTTCGAGCCAACTTACACTCACACTCACACATTCAATGTGATCATGGCTGATCATCCCCAATCAGTACCCTGTTCCTGCCTTCTCCCCATATCCCCTGACTCCACTATTTTTAAGAGCTCTATCTAGCTCTCTCTTGAAAGCATCCAGAGAACCGGCCACCACCACCTTCTGAGGCAGAGAATCCCACAGACTCACCACTCTCCGTGTATGAATATGAGATGCTGTACATATAGTTTGCGTGTGGCCTCACTCTGGCATTGGAGGAGGCCCAGGACAGAAAGGTCAGTATGGGACCTAGCAGAGGAGTTAAAATGGTTAGGAACCGAGAGATCCAGTGTATTGATCCAGTGTACTGATTGAGCACAAGTGTTTGGTGAAACCGTTGCTGAATTTACGCTTGATCTGGCATGATGTACAGGATGCCACATGGGGAATATGGGATGCATTAGATGAGGTTAGAGGAGGTGCAGTGAACCACTGTCTCACTTGGAAGGACTGGGGTCCCTGGATGGAGGTGATGTAGGAGGCGCAGGGACAAGTGTATATCTCCTGCGGTTGCAGGGGGAGGTACCTGGGGAGGGGGTGGTTTGGGTGGGATGAGATGAGCGAACCAAGGAGTTAAGGGGCAGAGCAATCTGCAGAAGGCAGAAAGGGGTGTGAATGGGAAGATAACCTATTTGTAGTACAAGCTCCCTACAGACAGCACCCGTAGACAGGATCGAACGGGCCCCTGGCGCAGTGAGGCAGCAACTCTACTGCTGCGCCACCGTGCCGCCCTAAACCAGATTTGCCTTAATTGCGCTGAATGAATTGAATACATGCAATTAAATGAAGTGGTACAATGAGGAGAAATATGGCCTCAATCAATTATAACTTTTCCATGCCTTTCAAAGACGTCTGCCAAGGTACTTAATCAAACAGAAGTCTGGATTTTGTTAGCACCATGCAAATTAAACACATCAGCAGAACTGAACTCAAACACTAAATTGTAGCATAATTGCCTGTTGTGTTTTCCATAATGTTGGGCTGGCAATTGCTGGGAAGTGTGTCCCGTGTGAAATCGCTGGCATTTCCCACATATGCACTGTTCTGCATTATCACACAAATGTGGAAATGACAGATTTACTACCGTCCACAGGGAGATAGCTTCTTCCCCTCTGTTATCAGGCTTCTCAATGATCCGTGCATAAGTACAGCTACTGCCCAATTTTATTTCCTTAACAAGGAGCTTTTATTCAATTAAACATAAATGCAGAGTATTCACAAAATCGAGACCGCCATTGGCAATTTACAAACAACAAACAGTTATCAGATTAAAATGTTGTCATATTTATCTACAATACACTAAAGCCTGTAGCTACATCAAGCTTGTAGCTGTCTAGTGACAATAGTCAGATTCCACCTTTCGGGCATTGCCTGCTGTTCGCTGTGTAATGGCGGGAACTAACTTTATTGTGCTCCCTTTGGAAGCTATTATCACCTATACTAAAGTTGGAATTTTGTTTAGTTTAGAGATACAGCGCGGAACCAGGCCCTTCAGCCCACCGGGTCAGTGCCAACAAACGATCCCCGCGCACTAACACCACCCTACAACACACTATGGGGCAAATTTACACTTACACCAAGCCAATTAACATACAAGCCTGCACGTCTTAGGAGTATAGGAGGAAACCGAAGATCTCGGAGAAAACCCACGCAGGTCATGGGGAGAACGAACAAACTCTGTACAGACAGCACACATAGTCGGGATTGAACCCGGGTCTCTGGCACTATAAAGCAGCAACTCTACCGCTGTGCCACCCGTATATGGAATGATACAGAGAGGATTAGCATGGCACCTGTGTAAGGATGACAAGCAAATTCATAAGGGTTCCATATTCAAGGACAGCAGGGGTTGAGCCACTGCCTCACACCACCACCCACCCGGGTGGGGCCAGAGCCTGACCTCAGATGCCGTCTGTGTGGAGTTTGCACGTTCTCCCTCTGGCCCGTGTGGGTTTCCTCCAGCTGCTCCGGCCGCCACCCACATCCCACAGACGTTCATCGGCCCTCTGTAAATTGTAGGGAGCGGATGAGAAAGTGGGATAACATGGAACTGATATGAATGGGTGATCAATGGTTGGCATGGACACGTTGGATGAAGGGCCTGTTTCCATGCTGAACCTCTAAACAAAACTGAACATAAATGGTGTTATGTAGAAACAATGAACTGCAAGATGCTGGTTTGCGAAGTAAAGACACAAAGTGCTGGAGTAACTCAGCGGGTCAGGCAGCATCCCTGAAGAACATGGTTAGATGATGTTTTAGACCCTTCAAATGTCTATAAGGTCATAAAGAATAGAATTAGGCCATTCAGCCCATCAAGTCTACTCTGCCATTCAATCGTGGCTGATGTATCTCTCCCACCTAACCCCATTCTCCTGCCTTCTCCCCATAACCTCTGACATCCGTACGAATCACGAATTAAGAATGGCGTTATGCGTTAATCCCCCTCGCATTTAGGAAGACATTCACAGTGGCAATTCTATAAAAGACAAATTCATGCTTAACACATAAGTCAACAATGAACCAAGACAGAAGGGAAGAAGGGTTTCGGCCCGAAACGTCACCTATTTCCTTCGCTCCATAGATGCTGCTGCACCCACTGAGTTTCTCCAGCATTTTTGTGTACCTAATGAACCAAGACAACTTGGTACTGAATTTCAATCCACTAGGAATAAAACCCTTGGCAGTCGCTGTTATTAGAGTAAATCAGGTTGCAGTTTCTGTCTTGCACACATGGAAAATTAAATATAGATGCTGCTCGCAGTGCCAGCATGTATGAGCAGTGCACTTGCCCACTGTTTCTGCACTATAAATAGCAGAACAAGCTAAGCCTGCTGCATGTGGGATTGAGTTAGTTATTAGGGACATGCTGTGATAATTACTACTGAACACCCTGTCTGGTCCTGATGATTTAATGTAGTCTCTGCCCCCGACAAGAGAATTAACCGTCCATTTTAATAATAATGAATAATCTAGTTTAATTTAGTTTTTAGTTACAGCGCAAAAACAGGTCCTTGGGCCCACTGAGTCTGCGCCAACCAGCAATCGCCTCGTACACTAGTTCTATCCGACACACTAGGGTCAATTTAAAGAAGCCAATTAACCTACAAACCTGCACGTCTTTGCAGTGTGGGAGGAAACCTGAGCAGCCGGAGAAAACCCACACGGTCACAGGGAGAACGTACAAACTCCGTACAGACAGCACCTATCGTCAGGATTGAACCTGGGTCTCTGGTGTTGTAAGGCAGCAACTCTGCCACTGCACCACTGTGCTGACCTAGATTTTCATATGTTTATGTTACAAAAGCAGAATGAGGCCATTGGGCTGATCAAGTCTACTCCGCCATTCAATTATGTCTGATCTATCTTTACCTTTCAATTCCATTCTCCTGCCTTCTCACCTTAACCCCTGACACCCACACTAATCGCAAACGTACTCAACTCAAATATCCATTGACTTGGCCTCCACAGCCGTCTGTCGCAATGAATTCCACACTCATAGCCATGAATAGATATAGAGATTCATGAATACCTCTGGCTAAAGAAATTCCTCCTCATCTCCTTCCTAAAGGAACATCCTTTAATTCTGAGGCTGTGCCCTCACGTCCTAGACTCTCCCACTAGTGGAAACAAATTCTCCACATCCTCTCTATCCAGGCCTTTCACTATTCAGTATTTTAGATACTTTAACCCCCTTACTTTAATCATTATTATGTTTCATGATTTCTAATTCAGCATTCGTACATGATCAAATAATACACTAAGCCATACTTGCCGAGTCAGCTGAAAGTGTACGCTACCAGATATATTCACATTCTGGTGAACAGTTCCATTGCAGTTCAGCAAGGAAAAGCAGTGGCTGAAACTCTAGCACAATCACCAAGAGAAATCAACAACGCCTCTACTTCCTTAGGCGGCTTAGGAAGTTGGCAATGTCCCCTACAACTCTCACCAGCTTCTACAGATGCACCATAGAAAGCATTTTGTCAGGATGCATCATTGAATTTTGAATATTGCCACATGTGACAAAGCCCTTGCTTTCATAGCCATGGTATGCAAATAGTCGCCCATAAAGGGCGCGTACTAAGTTACATATCCCCCCCCGCCTTGCGCCAGGACCCCCTTTGTCTATTGAAAGCCACTATTGTCATCACAGCTTGGTTTGGGAACAGCATCCAAGATCACAAGAAATTGCAGCGAATTGTGGACGTAGCCCAGACCATCACACAAACCAACCTCCCTTCCATTGACTCCATCTACACCTCATGCTGCCTCGGCAAGGCCAGCAACATAATCAAGGACCAGTCGCACCCTGGCCACTCCCTCTTCTCCCCTCTCCTATCAGGCAAATGGTGCAGAAATGTGACAATGCACACCTCCAGATTCAGGGACAGTTTCTTTCACCAACAGGAGAGCAGTGCTGAACTACTATCTACCTCTTTGGTGACCCTCGGACTATCCTCGATTGAACTTTGCTGGCTTTACCTTGCACTAAATGTTATTCCCTTATCATGTATCTGTACACTGTAAACCGCTCTATTGTAAGCATGTATTGTCTTTCCGCTGACTGGTTCGCACGCAACAAAAGCTTTCCACTGTACCCCGGTACACGTGACAATAAATTAAACTCAACTAAATTAAACCTAGGGCTCCCCTGCATTTCTCAATGAGATTCTTCAATCTGACTGAGGAACCTTCATGTTTAGACCAAGACATGCATGCTCCTTTTGTGAGCAACTTACACAGGGGTTAACAGTCAGTGCTAACCCTTAGCTGGTTACAGGCAAAATCGGTAAATATTTGCCTTCTCAGGTAGAATTAAAAGATGCAAAGTGCTGGAGTAACTCAGCTGGTCAGGCAGCATCTCTGGAGAACAGGGATAGGTGACTTTTCGGGTCGGGACCTTTTTAGTTTATTTTATTTTGGAGATACAGCGCGTAAACAGGCCCTACAGCTCACCAAGTTCGCACCGACCAGCGATCCCCGCACACTAACACTATCCTACACACATTAGGGACAATTTACATTTATACCAAGCCAAATAACCTACAAACCACATCTTCCCATCTCCCCCCATATCTGCCTTCCGCAAAGACCGCTCCCTCCATAACTCCCTTGTCAATTCTTCCCTTCCCTCTCGGTCCACCCCCTCCCCGGGCACTTTCCCTTGCAACCGCAAGAGATGCAACACTTGTCCCTTTACCTCCCCCCTCGACTCCATTCAAGGACCCAAGCAATCGTTCCAGGTGCGACAGAGGTTTACCTGCATCTCTTCCAACCTCATCTATTGCGTCCGCTGCTCTAGATGTCAGCAGATCTATATCGGTGAGACCAAGCGGATGTTGGGCGATCGTTTCGCCGAACACCTCCGCTCGGTCCGCAATAACCAAGCTGACCTCCCGGTGGCTCAGCACTTCAATTCCCCCTCCCACTCCGTCTCCGACCTCTCTGTCCTGGGTGTCCTCCATGGCCACAGCGAGCAGCACCGGAAATTGGAGGAACAGCACCTCATATTCCGTTTGGGGAGTCTGCACCCCGGGGGCATGAACATCGAATTCTCCCAATTTTGTTAGTCCTTGCTGTCTCCTCCCCTTCCTCAGCCCCCCTGCTGTCTCCTCCCCTCCCCCAGCCTTCGGGCTCCTCCTCCTTTTCCCTTTCTTGTCCCCACCCACCCCCGCCCCCGATCAGTCTGAAGAAGGGTTTCGGCCCGAAACGTTGCCTATTTCCTTCGCTCCATAGATGCTGCTGCACCCGCTGAGTTTCTCCAGCTTTTTATGTAACCTTCGATTCTCCAGCATCTGCAGTTCCCTCTTAAACCTACAAACCTGTACGTATTTGGAGTGTGGGAGGAAACACAAGATCTCAGAGAAAACACATGCAGGTCACGGGGAGAACGTACAAACTCCGTACAGACAGCACCCGTCAGGAACCTGGATCCCTGCCGCTGTGAGGCAGCATATGCAGATGTAGGTAAACACCCCATGGTTTGAGATATCTTCTCAACCATGTCATAGGAGAAGTCTACTGCACCATTTGATCATGGCTGATCTATCTCTCCCTCTCAACCCCATTCTCCTGCCTTCTCCCCGTAACCTTTGACTCTTGTACCAATCAAGAATCCATCAATCTATGGTCGCCAAATGATGTGGCATGAAACTGATGAGCATGGATGTTGCATTGTTTAGAAGCCCAATCCTTAATTGCCTAATTTGTTTAGTTTAGTTTAGAGATACACCCCGGAAACAGGCCCTTCTGCACACCGAGTCTGCGCCGACCAGCGATCCCCGCACATTAACACTATCCTACACACTAGATACAATTTACAATCATTACCGAAGCCAATTAACCCACACACTCGCACGTCTTTGGGATGTGGGAGGAAATTGGAGAAAACCCACGCAGTCTCGGGGAGAACGTACAAACTCCGTACAGCCAGCACCCGTAGTCGGGATTGAACCCGGGTCTCTAGCGCAGTGAGGCATCAACTCTACCGCTGTGCCTCCATTGGGTCGGAATATTTTCCGCTCTCGATTTGATCTGCACATCAGCAGGAGGAAAGGGCTGGAATTTGCAATACCATTTGGATAAAATATGTGACATGACAGTGGCAGATATTGTTTAATATAACCAAATGCTGTCACTTCCCCCGCGGGAAGAACATGCCGTACATGTTTGTTACGAAGGAATTCAGGGAATTCCATACGGTGCCAATGAAACTGATTATAATGTCCTTCAAGTCAGATCAAAGCCAACTGGTTGCTTCCACATATTTCTGCAGTGGGCCCATTGTTTTACTCAATGCAAGTGTGGCTAGTTCTTGGTGCACTGGGACACCAACTTCTACAAATGCACCGTAGAAAGCATTTTATCGAGATGCATCGCAGCTAGGTTTGGGAACAGCTCCGTCCAAGACCGCAAGAAATCGCAGCACCATCACACAAACCAATCTCCCTTTCATTGACTCCATTTACACCACACGCTGCCTCGGCAAGGCCAGCAGCAGCATCAAGGACCAGTCCTATTTGATCTATTTGTTTGCGCACGTCGGGTTGATTGCATTAGTCGAAACAGGGTGGACCACGTGAAGGTTGCAATCTCCCACCCCAATAAACTAAACTGAAACCGCAGCAAAAACACATGATTAACATGCCTGTGACGGCAACCATTCGGCACATCAAGTCTACTCCACCATTCAATCATGGCTGATCCATGTTTCCCTCACAACCCCATTCTCCTGCCTTCTCCCCATAATCCCTGACATCCGCACTAATCAATTAGCAGACCACCATGGCCAGTGGCTTTGGGAAGTGTAGCTTGTAGCTCTGTAGTTGGGCAATGAGAACCAGATGCCCTCTAGGGGACGGCACGGTGGCGCAGCCAGTAAAGCCGCTGCATCACAGCGCCAGAGTCCCGGGTTCAAACCTGACATCAGGTGCTATCAGTGTGTGTATGTGGAGTTTGCACGTTCTCCCTGTGACCGCGTGGGTTTCCTGCAGATGTTCCGGTTTCCTCCCACATCCCAAAGACGAGCGGGCTTGTAGTTTAATTGGCCCTCAGTAACATTTCCCCCCGTCTGTAGGGAGTGGGTGTGAAAATAGGATAACGTAGAACTAGTGTGAACGGGCGATCGATGGCTGGCGCGGGCCGAAGGGCCATTGTTTCCATGATGTATCTTTAACCTAAACTAAAAGAAGCGTTCAAGCGTAAATTGCGCTGGAATTTTCCCCTCACCATTCGTCTAAAACTGGGTGTTTTGAGTGGGTTGGAACACACTTTCTCTCCAATAAAATGTGCTGCTTGTTAATTAGTGCAGCTAAATCCAACACGCTATCCACCTAATATATATTGAAATCATTGATGCAGCTCAATGTGTCTGCAGGACTGGTGGGCGGCAGCTTCAACCACCCTGGGCCGCGGTGTTTGAGCCGCGGGACTGTTTTAACATCGCCCGGGGGGGTATCGCCCCAGTGCAGAGGGAGAAGAGCAGGGAAGAGACTGCAGACCAAAGACTTTTGCCTCCATCACAGTGAGGAGATGCTGGGTGGACTCACTGTGGTGGATGTTAATATGTGTTTATTGTTGTTTTATTGTATAGTATTATATGTATGACTGCTGCAATTTCGTTCAGACTTCGGTCTGAATGACATTAAAAGGCTATCTATCTATCTATGTGGGCACAAGTAAGGCAACCTTGCAATTAGATGACGACTGATAATGAAAGAAAACACAAAATGCTGGAGTAACTTAGCGGGACAGGCAGCATCTCTCGAGAGAAGGAATGGGTGAATTTTCCGGTCGAGACCTTTCTTCAGACAGAACGTCACCCATACTTACTTTCTCTCAAGAGATGCTGCCTGTTAGGGTGGCCAACTGTCTCGTATTAGCCGGGACATCCCGTATATTGGGCTAAATTGGTTTGTCCCATACGGGACTGCCCTTGTCCCGTATTTGACCGCTACTACTCGGGTCGAGGGGACTGTCGGGTCAGAGCGCCGCGTCCAGCCCCGCCTCACCCGTCCCGACGTAGTGCAGCCCATGGAGTGCAGCAGCAGCAGCAGCAGCGCCTCGCCCGTGGCCCCATCGGTCGGCAGCCCGGCCAGCTGTCCGACCTTCGGACCTTCGCTTACCGCTGACACCACCACCCCTCCTTCTCATCTGAGTTGTCCGGGTGCAGTCCAGCACCCGGGCCAACTCATCATTCACCCAGCCACGGCCGAGTCGGACAACGAATTGCCGTGGGGAATTTGTCCCTTATTTTGACCTTTTGTCCCTTATTTGGGCGTGAGAAAGTTAGCAACCCCACTGCCTGTCCCGTTGAGTTACTCCAGCATACGGTGTCTACCTTCGATTTAAACCAGCATCTGCAGTTCCTTGCTACACAGACTTTAATGAAACTTTGCTTCTCACTTTATAACAATGAGTCTGGTAGTGTGCCCTTTCAAGCTTCTGTACCTTCTGCCTGACAGGGAGAAGAAGGGTTGACTGAGATGGGACAAGTCTTTGATTATGTTGGCTGCTTTTCTGAGGCAGAGTGAAGTGTAGATGGAGTCAATGGCGGAAGAGGGAGAATGTTGTCCCATTTCCCAAGATCAGCTACTGAGTTAAGAAAAAACAAGGGTGGCCTGTAGTTTGCAGGTTCGAGCTTGTGTACGATGATTCGTTGGTTCTAGAATTCTCTGTGGCTCTCACAAATTCTGCTGAGGTTTGGAACCGCAGCTAGTCACAGACTCACAGAACTATACAGCGTGAAATCAGGCCCTTCGGCCCAACTTGTCTGTGCCAGCCAAGATGTCCCATCTACTCTAGTCCCACCAGCCCGTGTTTGGCCCATGGCCCTCTCAACCTTTCCTATCCATGAACCTGTCCAAATTCCCGTTAAATATTTTAGTTTTAGTTATACAGTGTGGAAGCAGGCCCTTCAGCCCACCGCGTCCATGCTGATCACTTGTACAAAGATTCCATCCTACACACTAGGGACCATTTACAGAAGCCAATTAACCTACAAACCTGCAAATCATGTATTGTCTTTCCGCTGACTGGATAGCACGCATTAAAGGGCTTTTCACTGTACCTCAGTACACGTGACAATAAACTCAACTCAACTAAATTAGATGATGGATCACCCAAACGCTAGTTTTATGTTCAACCAGTTTAACATCCTACCCAACAGCGGCCTTTTACCGAAGCCAATTGATCTACAAACTTGTACGTGTTTGGGATGTGGCAGGAAACCGGAGCAGCTGGAGAAAACCCATGCGGTCACAGGGAGAATATACAAACTCCGTACAGACACCACGTGTAATCAGGATGGAGCCCGGGTCTCTGGCGCTGTGAGGCAGCAACTCTACCGCTGCACCACCATGCTGCCCATCTTAAGATTGTCATGTGTACCTTGGTGCTCATGACAATACTAAACCTAAACCTTACTTGCTCCTTCTCCTTTATCACAGTTTTACAGGTTTGCTGTTCATTACTGGTGGACAAAACATGCAGGAGAAACTCAGCGGGTGAGGCAGCATCTATGGAGAAAGTTATGGAGTAGGCTATGTTTTGGGTCGAGACCCTTCTTCAGACTGAAAGTCTCCACCCGAAACGTCGCCTACTCCTTTTCTCCACAGATGCTGCCTCACCCGCTGAGTTTCTCCAGCAATTTTTGTCTACTTTTGCCAGTATCTGCAGTTTCTTCTTAAATATTAATTACTGGTTGGTCTAGTTTAGTTCAATCTAGTTTATAGTTACGTGTACTGAGGTACCGTGAAAGGCTTTTTGTTGCGTGCTATACAGTCAGAGGAAAGACTATACATGATTACAATCTAGCCGTCCACAGTGTACAGATCCAGGATAAAGGGAATAACGTTTAGTCCAGTAAAGTCCGATTAAAGTAGTCCGAGGGTCTCCAATGAGGTAGATGGGAAGTCAGGACCGCTCTCTAGTTGGTGAGAGGACGGTTCGGTCGCCTGATAACAGCTGTGTAGAAACTGTCCCTGAATCTGGAGCTGTGCGTTTTCACACTTCTGCACATCGAGCCTGATTGGAGAGGGGAGAAGAGGGAGTGGCCGGCGCGGACTCGATGGGCCGAACGGCCTGTTTCCATGCTGTGTCCCTAAACTAAAGTAAAACAAATTCCCCCTGACACCTCGCAGCGTTTGAGTTGATTTGAAATACCAGCAGACAGCTTACTACCTAGTTTGTGTGTGTGGATAGATTGAGGAATTAATGGCCACGACACAACCAAAGGCAACAATTTAGATCACCTATTTAACTGCGTCATTCTGCCTGAATCTGCATCAGACATAGAAATTCCAGCCTTATTCTGGCAGGGGCTCAAGGCAACCAAATCACGAGCTCTCTCACTGTGTCCTTTAGTACGAAGGAGGATGCAATACAAGTGTGAAACTATAAACCTTCTGCAAGACCACATTTGGAGCATTGCATGCAGTTCTGGGTCATCCCACTACTGGAAGGATGTGCAGGTTTTGGAGAGACTTACCAGAATGCGAATGGACACAAAGTGCTGGAGCAACTCATCGGGACAGGCAGCAGCTCTGGATAGGGCCGCCAACTTCCTCACTCCCAAATAAGGGACAAAATGTCAAAATACGAGACAAATTCCCCACGGCAATTCGTTGACTGACTCGGCCGTGGCTGGGTGAATGATGAGTTGTCCTGGGGGTGCTGAGGAGTTTTGGCCCGGGCCGCGCGAAAGTCCCGCCCCGTCCAACTCATGAACCGATGATCGGCCATGAGAAGGAGGGGTGGTGGTGTCGGCGGTAAGCGAAGGTCCGAAGGTCGGACAGCTGGCCGGGCTGCCGACCGAGAAGGCCAGGGGTGGGCGGCGGCGGCGGCGGCGGCGGCGGCGGCGAAGGCGGCGGACTGCTGCTGCTGCTGCTGCTGCTGCTGCTGCTGCTGCTGCTGCTGCTGCTGCTGCTGCTGCTGCTGCTGCTGCTGCTGCTGCTGCTGCTGCTGCTGCTGCTCTCCATGGGCTGCACTACATCGGGACGGGTGAGAAGGCGGGGCCAGACATGGCGCTCCGACCCGACAGTCCCCTCAACCCAAGTAGTAGCGGTCAATACGGGACACGGGCGGTCCCGTACGGGACAAACCAATTTAGCCCAATATACGGGATGTCCCGGCTAATACGGGACTGTTGGCAACTCTACCTCTGGAGAACATGGATAGGTGACATTTTGGTCCGGGAACTTTCTTCCGATTCTTAACCTGTTCAGCTTAGTTTATTGTCATGTGTATGAGATACAATAACCATATAACCATTACAGCACGGAAACAGGCCATCTCGACCCTTCTAGTCCGTGCCGAACACGTATTCTCCCCTAGTCCCATATACCTGCGCTCAGACCATAACCCTCCATTCCTTTCCCGTCCATATAACTATCCAATTTATTTTTAAATGATAAAAATGAACCTGCCTCCACCACCTTCACTGGAAGCTCATTCCACACAGCTACCACTCTGAGTAAAGAAGTTCCCCCTCATGTTACCCCTAAACTTCAGTCCCTTAATTCTCAAGTCATGTCCCCTTGTTTGAATCTTCCCTACTCTCAGTGGGAAAAGCTTATCCACGTCAACTCTGTCTATCCCTCTCATCATTTTAAAGACCTCTATCAAGCCCCCCCTTAACCTTCTGCGCTCCAAAGAATAAAGCCCTAACTTGTTCAACCTATCTCTGTAACTTAGTTGCTGAAACCCAGGCAACATTCTAGTAAATGAAAAGCTTTTGTGGAACGCACCACCTGCAGTTGCTTGTTTCAACATTTTTATTAGTAGAAAGGGTCAGCACAGTGGCACAGCGATAGAGTTACTGCCTCACAGCGCCAGAGACCAGGGATCGATCCCGACTACGGGTGCTGTCTGTACGGAGTTTGTACGTTCTCCCCGTGACCTGCGTGGGTTTTCTCCAGGATCTCCGGTTTCCTCCCACACTCCAAAGATGTGCAGGTTTGTAGGGGAACTGGCTTTGGTAAAATTGTCCCTTGTGTGTCGGATAGTGTTAGTGCGGGGATCGCTGGTTGGCCTGTTTCCACGCTGTATCCCTAAACTAAACCAAACTGCTGCCTGGATTAGAGGGCAACAGCCACAAGGAGAGGTTAGACAGATTTGGATTGGTTTCTCTGGATCACCAGAGGTTGAGGGGAGAGCTGATAAAAGAGTGTACAAAATGTAAGGTAGATGTGGCAAGCAGGCTCAATCTTTTTCCCAGGGTGAAAATGTCAAAGCAAGCATGCATAGCTTTAAGGTAATATGGGCAAAGTTTGAAGGAAATATGCAGGCCAAGGTTATTTTTAAACTAAGGGTGGAGGGTGTCATCTGAAAGTAAGCATGCAGGTACAGCAGGCAGTGGAGAAAGCTGATGTCATGTTGGCCTTCATAACCAGAGGATTTGAGCATAGGAGTAAAGAGGTCCTCCTGCAGTTGTACAGGGCCCTGGTGAGACCACATCTAGATAAATAGATAGATAGCCTTTTATTGTCATTCAGACCGAAGTCTGAACAAAATTGCAGCAGTCATACATATAATACCATACAATAAAACAACAATAAACACACATTAACATCCACCACAGTGAGTCCACCCAGCATCTCCTCACTGTGATGGAGGCAAAAGTCTTAGGTCGCAGTCTCTTCCCTCCTCTTCTCCCTCTGCGCTGAGGCGATACCCCACCCCCCCCCCCCCCCCAGGCGATGTTAAAAACAGTCCCGCGGCTCAAACACCGCGGCCCGGGGTGGTTGAAGCTGCCGCCCACCAGTCCTGCAGAAGCAGCCGCTGGCCCGCGGCCGAACCCCGGACTCGGGCCACCACCGCCAGAACACCGTCCCAGCCACCCTCACGTGATTACTGTGCCGTCTTCAGCCTCGGGCTGGGCCGCCCCGACTTGGGCACCGAACATCCCCGGACCAGGCCGCCCCGACTTGGGCGTCGCTTCTGCCCCGGACTGGGCTACCCCGACTTGGGAGCCTCGTGCCACCCTCGGGCTGGCCGCCCTCACGGGAGCGTCCCAACCTCTTCCAGCCCTGAGCCGGACCAGCCTCGCGGGAGCGAGCTCAGGGCAAGTCCTGACGGTGCTCTGCCTCCGGAGCCTCGAGGTCGTCAGCTCCATTTAGGCCTCTGCACAGACGGAAGCAGTGAAGGGGAATACGACAAAAAGGTCGTATTCCCCCGCAGGGAGAGACTGCAAACCCCGTTTTAGGGAACCCCCCCCCCCCCCCCCCAAAAAACACAAACTAACCCAAAAAACTAAAACTAAACTAACCAAAACAAAATAAACACACATAAAAAAAACAACAAAACAAACAGGACCACCGGTAAGCCACTGCTGTGTCTTTGGAGTGCTGGAGGAAACTGAAGCACCCGGAAAAACCCCATTTGGTCACAGGGAGAATGTACTAACTCCGTACAGACAGCTCTCATAGTCAGGATGGAACCCGGGTCTCTGGCAGTGTGAGGCAACAACTCTACCGCTGTGCCACCGTGCTGCCCTATGAGGGTGGTGGGCGTTTGGAAGGGTTCTCACCGTGCAGGCAGAGGGCTTGGTCGATCCTGCATCAGTTTTCCACACGAAATGTCGACCGTTCCTTTGGCTGCGCAGATGCTGCTCGAGCCGCTGGCTTCCTCCAGCAGTTTGCTGCTGTTGTTTTGCTCCAGGTTCCAACATGTGCATTGTTTCAGGATAAGGATCAGCACTTAAGACTGCAATTACAAATTAATCTCTGTTTGGACGGCTGTGAAACGCTGGAATCCATCACCCCAGAGAGATGTACATCAAGCCTGAGGTTCAATTCAGTTCAGTTTAATTTAATGTCACGTGTACCCACGTTACGAGGTACAGTGTTGCAGCTTTTGTGGCGTGCTATCCAGTCAGCAGGAAGACAATACATGATTACAATCCAGCCACGTACAGTGTATAGATACATGATAAGGGAATAATGTTTGGTGCAAGGTAAAGTCGATCAATAATAGTCCGATTCAGTTGCCTGATAACAGCTGGGAAGAAACTGTTCCTGAATCTGGAGGTGTGCGTTGGTTTTCACACTTGCATACCTCTTGACCGATGGGAGAGGGGAGAAGAGGGAGTGGCCAGGGTGCGACTGGTCCTTGATGATGCTGCTGGCCTTGCCGAGTCAGCGTGAGGTGTAGATGGAGTCAACGGATGGGAGGTTGGTTTGGGTGACGGTCTGGGCTGCGTCCACAATTCGCTTGCAATTTCCTGCGGTCTAGGATGGAGCCGTTCCCAAACCAGGCTGTGATGCATCCCGATAAAACGTTTTCTATGGTGGAGTTTTGGACAGTATGATCATCAAGATTTATAAAGGAACATAAGAAATAAAGCCTGGGCACCATGTCACAGGAAAGATGTTGCCAAGTTGGAAAGGGTACAGAGAAGATTTACGGGAATGTTCCCAGGACCCGAGGGCCTCTGCTATAGGGAGAGGTTGAGGAGGCTGGGACTCTACTCCTTGGTGCGCAGGAGGATAAGGACTCATCTTATGGAGGTGTATAAAATCACCAGAGGAATAGATTGGGTAGATGCACAAAGTCTCTTGCCCATAGTGGGTGGATTGAGAACAGATAACATGGGTGAAGGGGGAAAGATTGAATAGGAATCTGATGGGTAGCTTTTCACACAAAGGGTGGTGGGTGTATAGAACAAGCTGCCAGAGGAGGTAGTTGAGGCTGGGACTATCCCAACATTTAAGAATCAGTTAGACAGGTACATGGATAGAACAGGTTTGGAGGGATATGAGCCAATCTCAGGCAGGTGGGACTAGTATAGATGGGGCATGCTGGTCAGTGTGGGCATGTTGGGATGAAGGGCCTGTTTCCAAGTGTGATCTCACCAATGTCTTGTACAACTGTAACACAAAGTCCTAACTCTCAGTCTGTAGAAGGGTCTCGACCCGAAGCGTCACCCATACCTTCTCTCTAGAGATGCTGCCTGTCCTGCAGAGTTTCTCCAGATTTTTGTGTCTATCTTCGGTTGAAGACAGCATCTGTAGTTCCTTCCTCCACGTCCTAACTTCCATTCTGCTTCTTGAAGGCCAGGGTGCCAGAAGCCTACTTCACCACTTTCTCTGCCTCAGACGGCACTTTCAAGGAAATGGGAGCATAAGGGGACCATTCGGCCCCTCAAGCTTGTTTCCATTTTACTTCCCTGTTTGGTCTGCACAACTCTTGTTTCCGCTCCGGTTCATCTTAGCCTTGAATATATTTAATGACTCAGCCTCTTGGAACTCCAGGGTGGAGAATTCCAGAGGTCTACGACCCCATGAAGGAACAAAAAATCCTTTTCATGCCAGCAAGAAGGCCAGAGATCATATCTTCACAGAATGCCAGAGCAGACTCGAGATGGTGTGCTTCTCCTTGTCTTAACAACGCAAATCTGAATGACGGTGACCAGTGGTGGCACGGTGGAGCAGCGGTAGAGTTGCTGCCTTAAGGCCCTGTCCCACTGTACGAGTTCATTCAAGAGTTCTCCCAAGTTTCCCCTGATTCGAACTCGGAGAATTACGGTAATAGCCGCTCGTAGGTACTCGGGGCTCTCATGGACATTTTTCACCATGTTGAAAAATCTTCATGAGTTTTCACGAGCTTACCGAGTTTCCTGCCGTTAACGTTACGAGCCGCTAAGAGACGTCCTCGAGCTCCGACGTACCCGCTACGTACATTCTACGTGCTTACCACGAGTTTGATTTTTTTTTAAACTCGGGAGAACTCTTGAATTACCTGGTATAGTGGGACAGGGCCTTTACAGCACCAGAGACCCGGGTTCCATCCCGACTACGAGTGCTGTCTGTACGGAGTTTGTACATTCTCCTGCCCTGTGACCGGCGTGGGTTTTCTCCGAGATCTTCGGTTTCCTCCAACACTCCAAAGACGTGCAGGTTTGTAGATTAATTGGCTTGGTATAAGTGTAAATTGGCCCTAGTGTGTGTAGGACAGTGTTAATGTGCGGGAATCGCTGGTCGGCGTGGCCTTGGTGGGCTGAAGGGCCTGTTTCCGTGCTGTGTCTCTAAACTAAAAAAGCTCAGCTGGATAGAAGGAACAGGTGACGTTTCGGATCTGATGAATAGACTCGACCCGAAACGTCACCTATCCCTTACCTCCAGAGATGTTGCCTAACCCGCTGAGTCACTCCAGCATTTTGCGTCTATGGTTTAAACCAGCATCTGCAGTTCCTTTTATACACACTCATCCAGAAGTTATTTTTTGTGCAAGAAATGACTTAACCATGACATGGGTCTTTATAAATGTAAATAATTCTCCTCAGAAATGTATTCCCTTGACTTGCTGATGAATCAGCACTGAAGCTTGACTGATTTATGAATTCTTTTTTTTTTGTTTTTTTTGAAAGGCTGAAATTGTTATCCAGATTACCATTAGATTAGTAAGTAGAATATGGAGGAGAGGACTGTCCTGACCACAAGCATTTTACCCTGTGGACACTTGCATTGTCAATCTTTGATCTCATTTGCCTTCATGAATGATCCTTTTTGTGGCGAGGCATGTTTGTTTAAAGAAAAGAAAGACAAAAGGCCAATGTTCTGTTTTAAAACAGAAGCAACTCAGCAGATAGGAATGCATTGGTTATCTACTGAGGTCTGGCAGGGAGATTAAGCCTCTGTGGGTCAATGAGTCATGCAGCCGGTGCGTGGGACGTGGGTGATAATTCCCAGCATCTCCGGGACGGGAGTCAAATGCAACCCTTGCACACTTATTCCCAGCGCCATGACGACTGGTGAATGAAAGGCCTGCCGTGTGTGTCAAATGGGAAATGTTATTGGGATGAGAGTCATACAGCATGGAAACAGGCCCTTCGAAGCAATGGTGGTGCAGCGGTAGAGTTGCTGCCTTACAGCGCCAGAGACCCAAGTCCAATCCTGGCTACGGGAGCTGTCTGAACGGAGTTTTACGTTCTCTCTGTGACCGCATGGGTTTTCTCCGAGATCTGCGGTTTCCTCCCACACTCCAAAGATGTACATGTTTGTAGGTTAGTTGGCTTTGGTATAAATGTATAAATTGTCCCTAGTGTGTGTAGGATAGTGTTAAGGGGCTGTCCCACTTGGGCGACCTAATTGGCGAGTTTAGAAGAGTTTAGGGGAGTTTGAACAAAATGTTATGTTGAAGACCTCCTTCAACGATGTAGAAGACTTCCTTCGACCTCCTTCAACTATGTTGAAGACCAGCGTCAACTAGCTACGACTAGCCATGACTAACTTCAGGAAAATTGGACACCGAATAGTGGAGAGTGAAGAGGACCTCCTTCGACCTAGCTTCGATTATGATGAAGACTATCTACGACTACCTTCGACTACCCTAGATTACCTACAACTAACATGCCAACCTACTACGACCAAACCTATGAGTAAAAAAAGTATGGATTTGTTCCATGGTGACCTTTTTTTACTCGCGGGCATTTTTCAGCACGTTGAAAAATACACCGCGGCCTATCTGAGGCCTCGAGTACGCGGGGACCACTCTCAAGCATGAAGGAGAGTTACAAAGACCTCCTAGGACCTCGTGTCGACCATGCTGCGAGTATGAGTCGAGGTCAAACTCGTCGGAACTCGCAGATTAGGTCGCCACAGTGGGACAGCCCCTTTAATGTGCGGGGATTACTGGTCGGCGCAGATTCAGTGGGCCGATGGGCCTGTGTATCTCTAAACTAAACTAAACTTACCCATGCAAGTTTCCCAACCTGTCCAAGTGTCTTATAAATTCTGTTGGAGTCATACTGTGATACAGCGTGGAAACAGTCCCTTTGGCCCAACTTGCCCACACTGACCAACATGCCCCATCTACACTAGTCCCACCAGCCTGTGTTTGGCCCATATCCTTCCAAATCGTTCCTATCCAAGTACCTGCCAAATGGACAGGTATAATGTATAGGAAGGAACTGCAGATGGTCTAAATCGAAGATGGACACACAATGCTGGAGCAACTGGGGTTAGCCATATAGAACGGAGATGAGGAAAATCATTTTCACACAGAGGGTTCTGAATCTGTGGAATTCTCTGCGTCAGCGGGCAGTGGAGGCCAATTCTCTGGATGCTTTCAAGAGAGTGTTGGATAGAGCTCTTAAAGATAGCGGAGTCAGGGATATGGGGAGAAGGCAGGAGTGGGGTACTGAATGTGGATGATCAGCCATGATCCCAGTGAATGGTGGTGCTGGGTCGAAGGGTTGAATGGCCTACTCCTGCACCTATTGTCTAATGTCTTTAACTCAGTGGGACAGGCAGCATCACTGCAGGTTCAGTCTGAAGAAGGGTCTCAATCCGAAACGTCACCCATTCCTTCTCTCCAGAATGTTTAGTGCAGGATAAAGTCCAGTAAAGTCCGATCAAAGATATGTGTCGGAAGGAACTGCAGATGTTGGTTGAAACTGAAGATAGACACAAAATGCTGGAGTAAACGGCCTGTCTCACTTGGGCGTTATTTGCACGTCATTTACGCGACATCATTTACGTGTCACGACACAAGACGCACGCATGCGAGTGGTGAGATGTGGTGACGTGGGCAGCGACGAGCGGTGAGCGCATGGCGCACCAGGATTTGGGGATTTGGTGACGCGCAAGTGGGACAGGCCCTTAACTCAGTGGGACAGGCAGCATCTCCGGAAAGAAGGAATGGGTGACGTTTCGATTCGAGAACAGTTTGAAAAAGGTTCTTGATCGAGTCTGACTCTAAGCCTAAGATAACACTGCAAAACCTCAGTCTGAAGAAGGGTCTCGATGGAACAATGGAACGCCATCTATCCACGTTCTCCAGAGATGCTGCCTGACCCGCGGAGTTACTCCAGCACTCTGTGTCTACCTATAATAGAAGTAACTTGGTGTTGGTCACTGTTATCGTTTGAACCTTCCTCTTCCAATCATTCCAACATGTGCGGGTTCTAGTAATGGGCACTGTTGTTTAATGAACTTAGGCAGACCACAACTAGCAGGGAGAGGTGACTTAACTCACATCCCTGCCAACCTCATCTACTGTATCTGTTGTTCTTTTATACATCGACGAGACCAAACGCAGACTGGGCGATTGTTTCGCTGAACACCTTCACTCAGCCCGCCTGGACCAACCTGATCTCCCGGTTGCCAAACACTTTAATTCTCCTTCCCATTCCCACACTGACCTTTCTGTCCTCGGCCTCCTCCATTATCAGAGTGAGGCCAAACGCAAATTGGAGGACCAGCATCTTATATTTCGCTTGGGCAGCTTACAGCCCAATGGTATAAATATTAATTTCTCTAATTTCAACCCCTGCATCCTCTCTCTGTCCATCCCTCCCCACCCAAGTCATACCAGCTTCAAAGTCGCCTTGTTGAGTTTCATTGTCTGTAACTTGTTTTCATCCCAAATCTGAGGAAGGACATTATTGCCATAGAGGGAGTGCAGAGACGGTTCACCAGACTGATTCCTGGGATGTCAGGACTGTCTTATGAAGAAAGACTGGATAGACTTGGTTTATACTCTCTAGAATTTAGGAGATTGAGAGGGGATCTTATAGAAACTTACAAAATTCTTAAGGGGTTGGACAGGCTAGATGCAGGAAGATTGTTCCCGATGTTGGGGAAGTCCAGGACAAGGGGTCACAGCTTAAGGATAAGGGGGAAATCCTTTAAAACCGAGATGAGAAGAACATTTTTCACACAGAGAGTGGTGAATCTCTGGAACTCTCTGCCACAGAGGGTAGTTGAGGCCAGTTCATTGGCTATATTTAAGAGGGAGTTAGATGTGGCCCTTGTGGCTAAGGGGATCGGGAGGTATGGAGAGAGGGCAGGTACGGGATACTGAGTTGGATGATCAGCCATGATCATATTGAATGGCGGTGCAGGCTCGAAGGGCTGAATGGCCTACTCCTGCACCTAATTTCTATGTTTCTATGTTTCTATCTAGCCCTCAGCTAACAATGTTCCTTTATCATCGTTAGTTTTTTGCATATCTTTCATTCATTTGTTCTGTATCTCTCTACATCACCGTCTATTTCTCTCGTATCCCTTTCCCCCGACTCTCAGTCTGAAGAAGGGTCTCGACCCGAAACGTCAACCATTCCTTCTCTTCAGAGATGCTGCCTGACCCGCTGAGTAACTCCAGCTTTTTACATCCAACTGTGGTCACAGTCCAGACTGGCATTTTTTGTGGAGTGCAGTTTTGAACAGAGGCACTGATTTTAAAGATGGAACACGAAACCCAGAGCAGCAATTCAGCATTGCATCTCTTGTCAACATTGGCAACGGGACAAAACAGTATTGGCGAGGCACAGTGACGTAACTGGTAGAACTGCTGCCAGACACCCGGCTTTGATCCTGACCGCTGTCTATTTCCTTTCACAGATGCTGCCCTACCTGCTGGGTTACTAAGGGTGTGTAGGAAGGAATTACAGATGCTGGTTTACACTGAAGATAGACGCAAAGTGCTGAAGTAACTCAGCGGGACAGGCAGCATCTCTGGAGGTTTAATGGTTCTGTTTAATGACTTTCATTAGAACCTCAAAGTTAGATGTCAAATATGTTTGAAAACACAGATAAAGGCTGCTGTAGAACAAGAGCGGCAGCGGGTAGAGTCGCTGCCTCACAGCACCAGAGACCCGGGTTCCATCCTGACCTCGGGCGCTGTCCGTGTGGAGTTTGCACGTTCCCCCTGTGACCACGTGGGTTTCCTCCGGGTGCTCCGGTTTCTTTCCACTTCCCAAAGACGTGCAGGTTTGTAGCTGAATTGGCCCTGTGTAAATTGTCCCTAGTGTGTAGGGAGTGGATGAGAAAATCGCAATTTTTTAATGTCAATGAAATTCGGGATCCCATTGTGACATCGAACGCGGCTGACGGGCAAGGCAAGTGGAAAGGTGGTTTTGTAAAGTTGGTTTTGTAAAGATTAAAATGTCAATGACTTGTAAAATATACCATCAATCTGAACTTGTTTCATTTACATCACAGGACAATGGTGAGTAAAGGTGGGCGAAAAATTGTAGCGCTATCGTGTACCGTTTTGGCTGTATTTTGGGAGCTCACGTATGCACACGCATATATACAAACAAACCAGATGAGCGTTTTAGTAATATATAGATTGTCTTTCTGTTGACTGGTTAGCATTTAACAAAAGCTTTTCACTGTACCTCAGGTAGACGTGACAATAAACTAAACTAACTAACTAACTAACTAACTAACTACATTTTCAGTTCAAAGTAAGAGGGCAGTTTTTTTCCTCTCCTGCTGTAGGCACCACCGAAGGAAACATAAAAAGGCCATTCAGCCCATTGAGTTTCTGCCAACCATCAAGCACCCATTTCTATGCCACCTCTACCACAACCCCTTTTATTCTCTGCAAATTCACACATAAATGCGACATGGTGGATCAGCGGTAGAATTGTTGTCTCACAGCGCCAGAGACCCGGGTTCCATCCTCAGGTGCTGTCTTTACGGAGTTTGCACTTTCTCCCTGTGACTGCGTGGGTTTTCTCTGGGAGCTCCGGTTTCCACCCACACTCCAAAGACGTACAGGTTGTAGGTTAATTAGCTTGGTAAAATGGTAAACTGTCCCTAGTGTGTAGGGTAGTGCGGGGATCGCTGGTCGGCGCAGGCTCGGCGGGCAGGAGGGCCTGTTTCCGTGCAGTATCTCAAAACTTGCCCATCCACTCCCTCTCCGCTCCGCAAGATTCACATCCACTTCCTCATCTACACATCAGGGAGTTTACAGATTGGATCAGTGTCAACTTCCTTGTTGGTAGAATGTGGGAGGAAACAAACAGGAGGGTGTTGCAAACTCCACACAGACAGCACCCACGGGGCAGGATTGAACCCGAGTCAATGGGCCCAGGAGGCAGCAGCTCTACCAGCTGCACCTTTTGCAGAACGAGCTGACTTGCAGCTGCAAATTTGCATAGTTCTGTGACCGGTTTTTGTACATATTTGCAGCAGCTATGTTAGGTTACTCAATGTGCGGTGCTTTGCTGTTTAAAGCCTGGCTCAGTTGGTTCAGGGGCCACAGCAACCTCCAAACCTCCATGATGACTGGTACAATTCTACCAATGGGATATTCAGTTGCTCCTGAAAACATTCCCAGGAATTTGCTTTCTTTCCGTATCCGGAAGCCTTCGGCAGAAAACGTGCTGTCAAAAGTTTAGTCTCACCCTGGTCACTCCCTCTTCTCTCTCCCATCGGGCAAGAGGTACAGAAGTGTGAAAACGAACACACACCTCCAGATTCAAGGACTGTTTCTTCCCAGCTGTTATCAGGCGACTGAACCGTCCTCTCACCAACTAGAGAGCGGTCCTGACCTCCCATCTACCTTATTGGAGACCCTCAGACTGTCTTTAATCGGAGATAGACACAAAATGCTGGAGTAACTCAGCGGGTCAGGCAGCATCTCTGGATGGAAGGAATGGGTGACGTTTTGGGTCGAGATCCTTTTTCAAACCCTTCTCAACCCGAAACATCAGCCATTCCTTCTCTCCGGAGATGCTGCCTGACCCGCTGAGTTACTCCAGCATTTTGTGTCTACCTTCGGTTTCAAACAACATCTGCAGTTTCTTTAATTGGACTTTACTGGATTTTATCTTGCACTAAACATTATTCCCTTTATCATGTATCTGTACACTGTGGACGGCTCGATTGTAATCATGTATGTGCTAATCATGTAGGCGGCGCGACTCTCGTCAGCAGTGGCCTCTGCAGCCGGTCCGCGTTTTTATTATTTTTTGTCTATGTTTCTATGTAGTTTTTGTTATTTTGTGTTGGGGTGTGTGTGTGGGGGGGTGGGAGGGAGGGGGTAACTTTTAAATCTCTCCCTGCACGGGAGACCTGACCTTTTCTGTCGGGTCTCCGTTGTCGTTGGGGCTGCAACGAGGAGCGGCCTCCAACAGGAGAAGACCGGGGGCTCTGGTGCCGACGACTCACCTCACCGTCGCGCAGCTGGCCGAGTCCGGAGCGGGTGGAGCGGTGGTGGAGCGCTGCTGCTGCTGCTGCTGCGGCCCGACCTCCGGAGATTTGCAGGCTGCAACTGCGGGTCTGGCGGACGGCGGAACCGGGAGCCCGCGGGTCCCTGGAGGGAGACCGCTTTTCAGGGCTCCTGCAACGGCGACTTCTCCCGCCCGAGTTGCGGGGTCGAAGAGCTCCTGGAGCGGGGCCTGACATCACCGCCCCGCGCGGCTTGGAATGGCCGCGGGACTCTGCGAGCGCACGCCGGGGGCTCTAACACCAAGACCCGGTGTGCGACCTCGCACCGTCCGGCGTGGCTTTAATGGCCGCGGGACAATCGCCATCGCCAGCCGGAGGGCTTTGACTTTGACTCTGACATCGGGGGGGGGGGGGAGAGAGTGCAGTGGAGAGATACGTTTTTTTGGCCTTCCATCACAGCGATGTGATGGATGTTTATGTAAATTATGTTGTGTTTTGGGTCTATTTGTTTGTAATGTATGGCTGCAGAAACGGCATTTCGTTTGGACCTCAAGGGGTCCAAATGACAATTAAATTGAATCTTGAATCTATAGTCTCTCCGCTGACTGGTTAGTATGCAACAAAAAGCTTTCCACTGTACCTTGGTGCGTGTGACAATAAACTAAACTGAACTATAGACAATAAACAATAGGTGCAGGAGTAGGCCATTCGGCCCTTCGAGCCAGCACCGCCATTCAATGTGATCATGGCTGATCGTCCACAATCAGTACCCCGTTCCTGCCTTCTCCCCATATCCCCTAACTCTGCTATTTTTAAGAGCCCTATATAGCTCTCTCTTGAAAGCATCCAGAGAAGCTGCCTCCGCCGCCCTCTGTGGCAGAGAATTCCACAGACTATAGCTTAGAGATACAGCGTAGAAAAAGGCCCTTTGGCCAACTGAGTCCATGCTGTCCACCGATCACCCGTTCACACTAGTTCTATGTTATCCTACTTTTGCATCCACTCCCTACACACCAGGGGCAAAGCTAGCGGATACTTTTCCGGTCCCATGAATAACACCAGTTCTAGCATCAATTGCCAAGCACAACACTGATGTACTGCTCCGGTTTCTGTAACGCCGGCAAATAGTGTCACACAGCTCCTTGTGCAGAAATAATGATTTCAACATCAGCCACCCTCACATGGGACTCCCTCCCTCCTCCACATTGAACCCAAGTGTAATATCCAAGTATAACTGGATTAGTTTAGTTTATAGCAATAAAATCAGCATTGAAACAGGCTCTTCGTCCCACTGAGTGCAGGCCGACCATCGATCACCCGTCCACAGTGGGTTTATCTTATCCCACTCTTTCAACCACATTGGCCCTACACACTAGGGCTCAATTACAAACTTACAAACCCGCATGTCTTTTGGGATGTGGGAGGAAACCGGAGCACCTGGTGGGGATCCACGCAGTCACAGAGAGAAGGTACAAAACTCCCCGCACACAGCACCCGAGGTCAGGACCGAACCCAGCTCTACAACAAGCTGCGCCACCGTGCCACCCCAAGGCTGCCAGCATCATCAAGGACCCACACCATCCTGGCCACACACTCATCTCTCCACTGCCATCAGGTAGAAGGTACAGGAGCCTGAAATCTGCAACATCCAGGTTCAGGAACTGCTCTTCCCCACAGCCATCAGACTATTAAACACAACTTCAAACAAACCATGAACTATAACAACCTATTGCACTTTACCTATTTATTGATGTGTGTATATATATATATATTCTATGGTATATGGACACACTGATCTGATCTGTATTTATGTCTACAATATTGTGTTGTGCTGCAGCAAAGCAAGAATGTCATTGTCCTATCTGGAACACATGACAATAAACTCTCTTGACTTGACTAACTACTGTGTTTGCCCTGACTGGGCAGTGTTTATTGACCTGTAAAAACGACCTTACAATCCTCAAGATTCAAGAGAGTTTATTGTCATGTGTCCCAGGTAGGACAATGAAATTCTTGCTTTGCTGCAGCACAACAGAATATAGACGGCATGAATACAGAACAGATCAGTGTGTCCATATACCATTGTATAAATATATACACGCATGAATAAATAAAACAGATAAAGTGCAAATAAACAGATAATGGTCAATTCTTCCCTTCCCTCCCGTACCACCCCCTCCCCGGGTACTTTCCGTTGCAACCGCAAGAAATGCAACACCTGTCCCTTCACCTCCCTTCAAGGACCCAACCAATCGTTCCAGGTGCAACAAAGGTTCACCTGCATCTCCTCCAACCTCATCTACTGCATCCTCTGCTCTAGGTGTCAGCTGATTTACATCGGGGAGACTAAGTGTAGGTTGGGCGATCGTTTCGCCGAACACCTCCGCTCAGTCCGCAATAACCAACCTGACCTCCTTCCTGGTGGCTCAGCACTTCAACTCCCCCTCCCATTCCCAATCCGACCTCTCTGTCCTGGGTCTCCTCCATTGCCAGAGTGAGCAACAGCGGAAATTGGAGGAACAGCACCTCATATTCCGCTTGGGGACCTTGCGTCCGGATGGCATTAACATTGACTTCTCCCAATTTTGCTAGCCCTTGCTGTCTCCTCCCCTTCCTTAACCCTCGAGCTGTCTCCTCCCACCCTCCTATCCGCCAGCCCTCGGGCTCCTCCTCCTCCCCTTTTCCTTCCTTCTCCCCCCCCCCACCCCCCATCAGTCTGAAGAAGGGTTTCGGCCTGAAACGTCGCCTATTTCCTTCGCTCCATAGATGCTGCTGCACCCGCTGAGTTTCTCCAGCAATTTTGTGTACCAATGGTCTATTAATGTTCAGAGTTTTGTTTGAGTTGAGTTTAATAACCTGATGACTGTGGGGAAGTAGCTATTCCTGAACCTGAACGTTGCAGTCTTCAGGCTCCTGTACCTTCTACCTGATGTTGTGTGGCCAGGATGGTGTGGGTCTTTGATGATACTGCCAGCCTTTTTGAGGCAGCGACTGCGATAGACCCCCTCAATGGTAGGAAGGTCAGAGTAGATGATGGACTGGGCAGTGTTTACTACTTTCTGCAGTCTTTTCCGCTCCAGGGCGCTCAAATTGCCGAACCAAGCCATGATGCAACCGGTCAGCATGCTCTCTACTGTTCACCTGTAGAAGTTAGAGAGAGTCCTCCTTGACAATCCGACTCTCCGTAATCTTCTCAGGAAGTAGAGGCGCTGATGAGCTTAACTTCCAGTTCAGTCATTTCCTACGTCCAACCTGCTGGTGTTTTCATCCATTTTGTAGCGCTCAACGCACATTCCAGTTTGCACACTTGATGACTTTGCATTGAGTTCTGATTCCAAATTACAAACAGTTGGATTGCCACATGGATCCCACTCAGAGACTCCCCCAGCCAGCTCACCTGCTTTCTTTTGATCTGTAGATTTCTTATTCACACCCAGGTTTGTGTCTTGAATGTTCAATGCTCCCACCAACGTATTTAGTTTAATTCAGAGACACAGCGTGGAAACGGGTCCTTCGGCCCACCGACGGGGGGTTGTGGGGGGAGGGGTGTGTGGGTGGAGGGTGTGTCATTGTGGGGGTGGGGGGTGGGGGTGTGTGGGGTGGTTGTGGGGGGAGGGGTGTGTGGGGGGGAGAGGGGGGGGGGGAGAGGGATGTGGGGGTTGGTGGGGGGAGGGGTGTGGGGGGGGGGTTGTGGGGGGGGAGGGATGGGGGGGTGTGGGGGGGGAGGGATGGGGGGTGTGGGGGGAGTGGTGTGGGGCGGGGATGGGTGTGGGGGGCAAGGGGGGGAGAGAGCTCAGAGAAAAGACGGGGGTAGAGCCATGGGGGAGAGTTCAGCATCACAGGCAAGGAGGGCAGGAGCCAGCAAGGGGGACCAGAGTGGAAGGGGTTGGGGGGTGCGATGGGGACTCACAGCGAGCGCTGGTCACTGGCCACCACTGGTCGTTCTCCACCGCCGGGATCATAGTCTCCACTTTCAGTTTGGCGCTGAATGGCAATAAACGCAATCGATCTGCGCACGCGCGCGCGGGGTTTTAAGATTTTAAAATCTCGATAACTCTTACCAGCTTCCACCGATCAGAATGAAACTTGGTGCAATCGCAGCACAGGAGAACAGTGAGTACGCTGACAAAACATTGTAGTGCTATCGCAAATAGAATGACCGCCAAACTGGAAGATAACAAGATCAGAGTTTTAGTTATGTATAGATGCTATCTAGATGCTTGAGTTGCTGCCTCACAGTGCCAGAGACCCTGGTTCGATCCTGGCCTCAGGTGCTGTCTGTGTGGAGTTTGCACGTTCTCTCTGTGACCGCGTGGGGTTCCTCCGGGTGCTCCGTTTTCCCTCCACATCCCAAAGACATGCGGTTTTGTAGGTTCTGTAAAATGACTCCTCGTGTGTAGGGAGTGGATGAGAAAGTGGGACAACATGGTTGGTGCTGACCCAGTGGAATAAGGTCTGTTTCCATATTGCATCTCTACACTAAACATCCTAAACACGTGGAGGAGTTTATTTACAGTCAGTGGGCGGTGAATCTGTGCAATCCATTGCAACAGAAGGCTGTGGCCTTCAATGGGTATTTTTAAGGCTGAGGTTGATAGATTCTTGATTTGTGTCATGGGTTATGGGGAGAAGGCAGGAGAATGGGGTTGAGAGGGAGAGATAGATCAGACACAATTGAATGGTGGAGTGGACGATGGGCCGAATGGCCTAATTCTGCTCCTGGAACATATGAATTGATCCAATTTGCCTTCAACATCACCATATCCGATGTTCTGCCAGTTGTCAAGATCTATGGGCTTGTACTGCAAGGTCCCTCTGTTCATCTATACTCTCTGAGGGCTTTACAAATTCACTGTGTAGGTTCTACGTTTATTGCGTAGGAAGGAACTGCAGATGCTGATGCAGACCAAAGATAGACACAAAATGCTGGACTAAATCAGCGGGTCAGACAGCATCTCTGGAGAGAAGGGACGGGTGACGTTTCTGGTTGAACCAAATTAGAAACAGTCGGATCTACTCAGCGATTCCCCAGCCAGCTCAGACTGAAGAAGGGTCTTGACCCAAAACATCACCCATTCCTTCTCTCCAGAGATGCTGCCTGTCCCGCTGAGCTACTCCAGCTTTTTGTGTCGACTATAACCATATAATATAACCATATAACAATTACAGCACGGAAACAGGCCATCTCGACCCTTCTAGTCCATGCCGAACACGTATTCTCCCCAAGTCCCATCTACCTGCACTCAGACCATAACCCTCCATTCCTTTCCCATCCATATAACTATCCAATTTATTTTTAAATGATAAAATCGAACCTGCCTCCACCACTTCCACTGGAAGCTCATTCCACACAGCCACCACTCTCTGAGTAAAGACATTCCCCGTCATGTTACCCCTAAACTTCTGTCCCTTAATTTTCAAATCATGTCCCCTTGTTTGAATCTTCCCTACTCTCAATCTACATTTATTTGTCTTCCGAAATACATCACCTCGCTTTAGTCAGGATTAAATTCCATTTGCCATTGCTCCACTCAAACATTCCAGCACGATCTCTATTGTGTGTAGGAAGGAACTGCAGATGCTGGTTTAAACTGAAGTTAGACACAAAAAAGCTGGAGTAACTCAGCGGGACAGGCAGCATCTCTGGAGAGAAAGGATGGGTGACGTTTTGGGTTGAGTCCCTTCCTCAGACTGGCGTGACTATCATTCTACGGCAGTGGTTCTTAACCTAGAGTTCTTAACCTAGAGGACCCTATGGGCTTTGCCGGGGGGTCATGAAGGGGACACAAATAACATTGCCTCCTCCCCTTCCTCAGCCCTCGAGCTGTCTCCTCCCATCCCTCAGCCCTCGGGCTCCTCCTCCTCCTTTTCCTTTCTTCTCCCCCACCCCCCATCAGTCTGAAGAAGGGTTTTGGCCCGAAACATCGCCTATTTCCTTTTCTCCATAGATGCTGCTGCACCCGCTGAGTTTCTCCAGCATTTTTGTGTACCTTAACATATCAATTTGTTGAGCCCATGTTTAGGAACCTAACTAAAGGTACATACCACATACAGTACTTTGGGTGCGTATGCACGTACTGGTTAAGATCTACTCTTCTATGGCGTAAGACAACCTTTCTCACTGCCGACACCACCACTCATTTTCCTATCATCTACAAACTCATATCTTCTAAGTTCGTATACGAGTTGTCGATGTGTTTCAGTATATGCAGGAGGCAGACGTTGAGTTGTGCCCTGTTCGCCCCAGTAGATCGTGTTTCATTGACTGTCACTGGCATTAACCCAACAAGAGGAGCTATCAAACGCTATCACGTCCAGACCACCCCTTACTGTCTGAAGGAAATAATAGAGATTATCAACTGGCGGAGGTGGGTCTACTGTCGATGAGGTTGCGGGGGAACCACCATGAAGCGGGAAGGGGGAAGAACAATAGAGTACCCGACGTGGGGGGACTGCTGTGAGGGGGGAGAACAACGGAGGACCTGGCGAGGGGTACTTTGTAGCTTTGTCAGCTGCCTTTATGTGGTGACTATTTGCATACCTCAGGACTGCAAGCAAAGTATTTCATTGTGACTTGTCACATGTGACAATAAAATATCCCATGCCACTGTGGTATCAGCTCAATGTCTCCGTATGTCTAAGTGAAGACTGGAATGGAATTCGTATTCCACGGATGACATTCCTGCAGCTTATTGGAATAGCAACAACACGGGCAGTTATTGCCTTAACCCATCTCTGTAGCCTCCCCAAAGTGCTGGAGTAACTCAGTGGGTCAGGCAGCATCTCTGGAGAAACTGGTTGGGTAGCGTTTCAGGTCAGGACCCTTCTTCAGAGCCTGAAGATGGGTCCTAACCCAAAACGTCACCCATCCTTTTTCTCCAGATACACTGCTGGAGTAACTTAACGGGACAGGCAGCATCTCTGGACAGTTCGGGTCGAGACTCTTCTTCAGACTGAGAGTCAGGGGAGAGGGAGATGCAGAGATAAAGAAGTGTAAGGTGTGAAAAGGAGACATCGAAGGGGATGAGGCTCAAGGAAAATGTAGATCATTCTACATCAATGATTTGGATGAGAACATACAGGGCAAGATTAACAAGTTTGCTGATGATACAAAAGTGAGTGGTTTTGCTGATAGTGAAGATAGTTGTGAACGATTGCAGCAGGATCTGGATCGATTGGCCAGATGGGTGGAGGAATGGTTGATGGAATTTAATACAGAGAAGTGTGAGGTGTTACATTTTGGGATGTCGAGCAAGGGCAGGACCTACACAGTAAATGGTAGGCCTCTGGGTAGTGTTGTAGAGCAGAGGGATCTAGGAGTACAGGTGCATGGTTCCTTGAAGGTCGAGTCGCAGGTAGATAAGGTGGTCAAAAAGGCTTTTGGCACTTTGGCCTTCATCAGTCAGAGTATTGAGTATAGAAGTTGGGATGTCATGTTGCAGTTGTATAAGACGTTGGTGAGACCACATTTAGAATATTGTGTTCAGTTCTGGGCACCATGTTATAGGAAAGATATTGCCAAGCTTGAAAGGGTTCAGAAAAGATTTACGAGGATGTTGCCAGGACTAGAGGGTGTGAGCTATAGGGAGAGGTTGAGTAGGCTGGGTCTCTATTCCATGGAGCGTAGGAGGATGAGGGGTGATCTTATAGAGGTGTACAAAATCATGAGAGGAATAGATCGGGTAGATGTACAGAGTCTCTTGCCCAGAGTAGGGGAATCGAGGACCAGAGGACATAGGTTCAAGGTGAAGGGGAAAAGATTTAATAGGAATCTGAGGGGTAACTTTTTGGGTGGGTGTACGGAACAAGCTGCCAGAGGAGGTAGTTGAGGCTGGGACTATGCCAACATTTAAGAAACAGTTAGACAGGTACATGGATAGGACAGGTTTGGTGGGATATGGACCCAGCGCAGAGAGGAGATGTAAACCAGCATCTGCAGTTTCTTCCTACACATTCTTCGAGCCCTTGAATCCTTTAACCCCCAAGTCCTGGCAACATCCTCGTAAATCTTTTCTGTACCTTTTCCACCTTGACAACACTATAATATGGTGCCCAGAACTGAACACAATACTCTAAATGCCAGTGCAGGAAAGTGGCGCTCACCCTACTGTTAAAACAGGTTTAATGGAGTCAGTCGCCAGCTACCAAAGTCAGTGGTTTGAAAATAAAATACTGCAGATGTTGAAAACCTGGAATCAACAAAACCCTAGACACAAGAGAATGCAGATGCTAGAATCTAAAGAAAAGTGCTGGAGGAACTCAGCAGTTCAGGCAGCATGTGTGGAGGGAATGGGTTGACATTTCAACTCAGCACTTTATCTGCCTATTTCTCTTCATAGATGCTGACTTATTTGCTGGGTTATTTGGGTGAGCTTTTTGCTTGATTAAAAAGCATTCTGATATTCAGCAGGTCAGAGCATCAATGGAAAGGGGAACAATTAATGGGTTCTGTTTGATGATTTTCATGAGAATCCAAAAGTTAGATGTCAAATATGTTTTATAACACAGAGACAGGCTGCTGGAGAACAACAGTGGCACGGTGGAGCAGCTGGTAGAGTTGCTGCCTCACAGCACCAGAGACCCGGGTTCCACCCTGACCTTGGGTGCTGTCCGTGTGTGGTTTGCACATTCTCCCTGTGACCACGTGGGTTTCCTCCGGGTGCTCCGGTTTCCTCCAACATCACAAAGAAGCGGAGGTTTAGAGGTTAATTGGCTTCTATAAATTGTAAATTGTCTCTGGTGTGAAGTGTTCGTGTACGGGGATCGCTGGTTGGCGCGGCCTCGGTGGGGGCGTGTCTGCGCGGTATCTCTCAACTAAACTAAACTAAACGGCATGTATTAGAGACCTAATGACAATTCATTTAGTTGGTATGGGTTTTTTTGTCCTATATTGTGAGCTGCAAGACTGTCCATCTCTCCACATTATTTCCAGACATCACCCCTTTTTTTCCAGATTTTAAAGATAAGACGTGGAAATTGGCCCTTCGGTCGAATCAACCATCGATCACCCTTTCACACCGGTTCCATATCATTGCACTTTCTCACCCACTCCCTGCATGCCAGGGGAAATGTACCTACATTTTCCCTCCGTACAGACAGCAGCCATGGTCAGGCTCTGGGTCTGTGAGGCAGCAGCTCTACCGCTGCACTGCCTCCATTCATCTATAGTCTCTGGGTTCCGACAATTTACTGTCTATGTTGTACAAATATAGGAGCAAAGAGGTCCTTCTGCAGTTGTACAGGGCCCTAGTGAGACCACACCTGGAGTACTGTGTGTAGTTTTGGTCCCCTAATTTGAGGAAGGACATTCTTGCTATTGAGGGAGTGCAGCATAGGTTTACAAGGTTAATTCCCGGGATGGCGGGACTGTCATATGCTGAGAGAATGGAGCGGCTGGGCTTGTACACTCTGGAGTTTAGAAGGATGAGAGGAGATCTCATTGAAACATATAATATTGTTAAGGGTTTGGACACGTTATAGGCAGGAAACATGTTCCCGATGTTGGGGGAGTCCAGAACCAGGGGCCACAGTTTAAGAATAAGGAGTAAGCCATTTAGAACAGAGACGAGGAAACATTTTTCCTCACAGAGAGTGGTGAGTCTGTGGAATTCTCTGTCTCAGAGGGTGGTGGAGGCAGGTACTCTGGGTACTTTCAAGAGAGAGCTAGATAGGGCCCTTAAAGATAGCAGAGTCAGGGGATAAGAAGGGAAGGCAGGAACGGGGTACTGATTGGGAATGATCAGCCATGATCACATTGAATGGTGGTGCTGGCTCGAAGGGCCGAATGGCCTACTCCTGCACCTATTGTCTAGTGCACTGTGTCGCCCTATTGAACAAAGCTTCTTGTCTTCTCTTTGAAGGGTGCGGGAGACAGCTTTGTGGGTGCCCTGGCGTTCTACATGGCTAACTATTCTTGCCTGGACTTGGAGGAGATGATCAGAAGAGCGTGCGCCATTGCCACCATCAGCACTCAGGCACAAGGGACACAAGCCAGCTACCCCAGCAGACCACAGCTCCCACCAGAACTATTTTAGGCCAAGCTGCCCGCTTCATGACGAGACGAAGAATCGAGACACTCAACACGGATATATCCAAAGGTCTTTATGGTACATTGTTAAGGATAACTAACAACTTGTAAATAAAAGTGTTCATCAGAGCGAGTCTCCTCTTGTTTTATTGTCACCTTCACCAGGTGTGCCTTGCCAAAGGTATGTATACCTTGTGGTCATTCCAAACTCCTGCTCCGATGCCAACAATCCTTGCTCCAACCCAAGAGTCCTGCATCAGATTGACCTGATTTTCTTCTTTTCAAAGAAAAGGACATGCTTGTTCACTGTAAGAAAAATAGATTACCATGAAACAATGAGATAAGCAATTGTGGGTAAGAAAATGACAATCTATCCTTGATATAGCAACTGTAACACAGCAACGCTTGCCCAGGGAGATCCCACAACATCAGGGAAATATTTAGACTTTGGAGATGCAGAATAGAAACAGGTCCTCTGGCCCACTGAGTCCGCACCAACCAATGATCACCCGTACACCAGTTCTATCCTAGGCACCAGGGACAGTGATAGAAGCCTACAAACCTGTACGTCTTTGTAGTGTGGGGGCAAACTTGGTCACAGGGAAAACATGCAAACACAGACAGCACCCGTAGACAGGATCGAATCTGGGTCTCTGGTGCTGTAAGGCAGCATCTCTACCGCTGTGCCACTGTGACTGTCTCCAAGGTATAAGGATTGAGCAAATTCGAGGCAGGGAAGCTAGATAACGGAGGCATTTGAAAACAATAATAGGAATTTAAAATATCAAGCCATCACTTAAACAAGAGTCACACTGAAGGTCAGTGAGCGTGGGTGTGGAAGGCAGATTGGATGGTGCAAGTGATGGCGGGCACCAGAGTTTCTAAAGGTCAGGTCAATGGGGAGGAAGCACCAGGTATTATCCATTTGCCCAGCGGAAAAGCAGCCAACATGATCAAAGGCTTGTCCCACCCCGGTCTTTCCTTTTCCTTCTTGCTCCCATCTGGCAGAAGGTACAGAAGCTTGAAAGTGCACGCCACCAGACTCAGGAACAGCTTTGTCCCCTCTGTTATCAGGCTTCTGAATGCTCCTTCCATCAGCTAGGGTACTGTCCGATTCACCTCTACCCCAGTGTGGACATTGGACTTTGTCTGTGGAACTGGTGCGCTACAATGCTGAGATTCTGCACTCTGTATCTTCCCCTTTGCTCTACCTGTTGTACTTGAGTTTGGCTTGATTGTATCTATGTATGGAATCATCTGATCTGATTAAAACAACGTTTTTAACGGTACCTTGGTACACGTGACAATAATAAACCTAAACCTGAACATCAAGATTAACGGGTGAGGATTTCTGATCTGAAGCACAATAAGTTCCAACATGGAAATCTCCAGGGAAATTAATTTGCCTGTAGATACATCCCCTAATCCATTGTGGTCCATTTAACAGCTGGAGGAGACTTTTTTTTAAGAGAAACAAAGAACTGCCGATGATGGTTTACAAAAGAAGTCAAGTCAAGTTTTATTCATCACATTGCACATAAAGTGCAGTGAAATAAATTTGCCAGCAGCGGTACAATAAAAAAAGAACACACAATACACAATAAAAAATTAACACAAACATCCACCATTCATCACTGTGGTGGAAGGCACAAAATTTGGCCAGTCCTCCTCCATTTTCCCCCGTGGTTGGGACCTCAACCCTCTGCAGTCGCCGCTGCGGGCGGCCAGATGTGCGGACAAGGTAAGTCCTGAATCGGTGCCTCCCCACCAGAGACCGCTGCTTCGAGTTGGTGTAGGCCACAGGCCACAAGTCCCCACCGCGCCATAGCCAGAAGCACCGCAGACCGCAGGGCCGGCGGTCGGAGCTCCACTCCAGGAATCTCCGGTGAGGGACCCCGCTCCGGGTGGACAATGTGCCAGCGGGTCAGGCAGCAACTTCGGAGAAAATGGGTAGTTGTCATTTTAGGTCTGAAGAAGCGTCCCCACCTGAGATGTCAGCTATCCATGCTCTCCAGAGATAGAAACATAGACAATAGGTGCAGGAGTAGGCCATGCGGCCCTTCGAGCCTGCACCGCCATTCAATATGATCATGGCTGATCATCCAACTCAGTATCCCGTACCTGCCTTCTCTCCATACCCCCTGATCCCCTTAGCCACAAGGGCCACATCTAACTCCCTCTTAAATATAGCCAATGAACTGGCCTCAACTACCTTCTGCGGGAGAGAATTCCACAGATTCATCACTCTCTGTGTGAAAAAAGTTTTCCTCATCTCGGTCCTAAAAGACTTCCCCCTTATCCTTAAACTGTGACCCCTTGTTCTGGATGCCCAAGATTGGACCATAGGAGGATGATGGGAGATCTTACAGAGGTGTACAAAATCATCAGAGGAATAGATGGGGTAGATGCACAGAATCTTTTATCCAGAGTAGGGGAATCGAGGACCAGAGGACATATGTTCAAGGTGAAGGGGAAAAGATGTAATAGGAATCCAAGGGGTAACGTTTTCACGCACAGGGTGGTGGGTGCATGGAACAAGCTGCTAGAGGAGGTAGTTGAGGCTGGGACTATCCCATCGTTGAAGAGACAGACCGGTATATGGATAGGACAGGTTTGGAGGGATATGGACCAAGTGGGCAAGTGGGACTAGTGACATTGTTGGCCGGTGTGGGCGAGTTGGGCCGAAGGGCCTGTTTTCACACTGTATTCACTCTCTGACTCTAGACACAAAATGCTGGAGTAACTCAGTGGGACAGGCAGCGTCTCTGGATAGAAGGAGTGTTCTCCTGTACTTAATTGTAGAGGAGAACAATTTAATGTTATCCATGATTTAAAAACATACAATGCTACAGATGTAAAAGTGCTGTTTCTCATTACAGTGTCAGTCTTCTTCAGCAGAGGTCCCAAATTATTCTTTAACTCATTAAAGAGCTCGGGTGAAATTCTGACAACGTTTTTGAATGCACTTTTATCCTCTTCGCACAGCACATTAAGCAGTTGCTCATATTGTCCAAATTGAGGTCTCTGTTGAAACATGGGCTTAACCCAGTGAGACTTCCTCTTAATTCTCTTTTTAAGTAATCTGACCCTTTTGCCTTCACGCAACATTTTGAACGCGATGCACATGTTGCGCTAATGACTCTTACAGTGCGTCAATCCTGAAAATAACAACCGGAGCCTGTACTCGAACCAAACTTTGTGATAGGCATGTCTCAATATCGCCAATGAGCCAATTCTACGAACGGGACTTCCCATTAATATAGTGTGTGAAAAAAGTGACAGTATCAGAGAAACATCTCAGAAAATAGGAAAGGGGTGCAGGAGTGCAGGTAAATAATGAGGAGACTCAGCAAGAGAGAGATTCGGCCCTTCGAGCCTGCACCGCCATTCAATATGATCATGGCATAGATCATCCAATGGCTCAGTATCCCGTACCTTCAACTTCTCTCCATACCCCCTGATCCCCTTATCAATGCACAAGATTCCACATGACTAACTCCCTCTTAAATATAGCCAATGAACTGGCCTCAACGCACCCTGCTGGAGACGAAGCAGCGAGTATCCCGAGATTCACATGTGAGTCTATGCGTGAAAAAGTTTATGTCTCAATCTTCTAAATTCTAGAGAGTATAAACCAAGTCTATCCAGTCTTTCTTCATAAGACAGTCCTGACATCCCAGGAATCAGTTATGGTGAACCGTCTCTGCACAGCAGAGGTCCCAATAATGTTTAACCTCAGATTTGGAGACCAAAACTGTACGCACAAAGTCCAGGTGTGGTCTCTTCGCACAGCACCCTGTACAACTGCAGTAGAACCTCTCTGCTCCTATACTCAAATCCTTTTGCAATGAAAGCTAACATACCATTCGCTTTCTTTACTGCCTGCTGCACCTGCATGCCTACCTTCAATGACTGGTGTACCATGACACCCAGGTCTCGCTGCATCTCCCCCTTTCCCAATCGGCCACCATTTAGATAATAGTCTGCTTTCCCGTTTTTGCCACCAAAATGGATAACCTCACATTTATCCACATTATACTGCATCATTTGTGCCACGTGATTAACTACACTACAGTCCACGATGTTCATTCACGATTAACGGGAAAGATCGGGAGACGGACAAGTCACTCGCACAAATGACAGAATTGCCGAGTACCGTGGGAACTCTTTATCTACCCCCCGTTATATCGTGCGGAACTCGTGCTGGACCACGACCACTTCACTCTGGTGACATCTTGCGTCAGGTCCCACCGTGAGAACCGGCCATTAGGTTTCCAATAACATGACAACTAGCAAAACCAGTCATCTCTTTGGCCTTTCACTTTTCAACAAGCCAGACTTTATTTTACAACTGAGATACAGTATTGAGCAGAGGTTGCGTTTTCTCAGCCATGATTCCCAGACGTTTTCTTGGAACCGCACCTACCATTTAATAGGTTTAACAATGACGTAAGTGGGCACAAGCTACTTCTTCAATGAAAGAAAGCCCACCCAAAATCAGCACCCTGGAAGACATTGCTCTGTCACAACTCACGGCCAATTGTTCTCATGAATGGCTACATCCTTGGACGATTAGAAGCCCACAGAATTGCAATATTAACAGTTTGGCCTTTTGAGCGGATGTTGTTATCAGGCCAGTGCATAGCCATGGGCACTGACAGAGATCCAGCTACACCTGCCCTGTTGTGGGACATGTGAAACAGTCTGCATTCAGGCTCATTTGGGAATCGCTTAAAGGGCAGAGTGGTGGCACACAGTAGAGTTGCTGCCTCACAGCACCAGAGACCCAGGTTCAAACCTGACTATGGGTGCTGTCTATACGGAGTTTGTACGTTCTCCCCGTGACCACGTGGGTTTTCTCTGGGTGCTCCGGGTTCCTCCCACACTCCAAAGGTGTACAGGTTTGTAGACCAATAGGCTTTGATTAAAAATTGTAAATTGTGGGATAGGAAAGGGTGAATGTGTGAGGATCGCTGGTCGATGCAGACTCGGTGGGCTGATGGGCCTGTTTCCACGCTGTATCTCTAACGTGAAGTCTGCAGACACTAAATGCATGGAACCATTGAATGCGGGCTGAAGAAGGTTGCAAAACCAAACCGTTGCCTAATAACATCGTCCAGAGATTCCACACTGTATCTTTAGCGTCTAAATTATCACACACGAGCCGGAAGGGGCTGAAATATCTAAAACTGCAGATGCTGGATGTCTGAACTAAAAACAAAGAACTGGAAACAGTCCGAAGAAGGGTCTCGACCCAAAACGTCACCCGTTCCTCCTCTCCAGACATGCTGCCTGTCCCGCTGAGTTACTACAGCTTTTTGTCTGCCTTCATCTGGAAACATTCAGCGGGCCGGGCAGCATCTGTGGAGAGACTCACACGTGTGAAATCTCAACTTGACGGTTTACAATTGCCTAGCTCTGACGGGTCCATCTTCACCACGGATGTACGCTCCCCTTACACATAATAAGGAAAATGTGGCTTGCACGAGCTGTTTAGTGAAGGCAGGAACTGGCCCAACGTTTGCTTCAGCCACGAGTCACGTTTACCTTCGGGATCATGTTTCCTTAGCACCAGCTTGTCCCGCAGACGACTCCTCTTAACATTGAAGCAGTACCCGGTTCCGGCAGCACTCACCATCTGCACCAGGATGGACCTGCGGAGAACCAGCATTCAGTCAGCTCTTGTGTTCTTGTGTTGAGTTTAGAGATACAGTGCGGAATCGCTGGTCGGTCGCTGGTCGCCCAGTCCGTGCCGACCAGCAATCGCCCCGCACACTAGCTCTGTGTGTTAGCCCACTCCCTACATATTACAGGGCCATTTACAGAAGCCAATTAACCTACAGAGAGTGGTGAATCTCTGGAATTCTCCGCCACAGAGGGTAGTTGAGGCCAGTTCATTGGCTATATTTAAGAGGTAGTTAGATGTGGCCCTTGTGGCTAAGGGGATCACGGGGTATGGAGAGAAGGCAGGTACGGGATACTGAGTTGGATGATCAGCCAGGATCATATTGAATGGCGGTGCAGGCTCGAAGGGCCGAATGGCCTACTGCTGCACCTAATTTCTATGTTCTATGTTTCTATGTTTACAAACCCACACGTCCTTGGGATGTGGGAGGAAACTCACGCTGTCACAGGAAGAACGTACAAACTCCCACACGCAGACAGCACCCGAGGTCAGGATGGAACCAGGGTTTCTGGTGCGGTGAGGCAGCGGCACTACCAGCTGCACCACTGTGCCACCCCGTGACCAAGACGGTTGTTGAGAGAGATGTGCAGGGGAGGTGCTCTTACAGAGTGGTGGGTGCCTGGAATGTGGTGGTGGAGGCAGGTTATGAATGTGCAGTTTGAGACTGTAAGCGAGGCACATGGACGTGTAGGGAATACAGGGATAAATAAGGGTGACATGCCGGCAGGTGGGATCAAGTTTAGCACCAACATTGAGGCACTGTTCTGTGCTCTATATGCAGCACACATGTGGAGTGACACGAGGCTACCCTGCCTGGAATGGAAGACTGCAGTAAGATGCATAGCTATGTGGGATGTGTTAAAGTGCAACTTACAAACGATGTGGAAATGATGTGAAGCAACATCACACACAAGAAGTGGCCACCAGGGAACATCTTTATACTCAGGATTCGAAACGTGTCACTGGGGGTAGTCCTCGAGGCAGATTCAAAGATCCGTAGGAGTATGCAGGACTTTGAGCAGGGTGACCAGTGGCGGTAGCCAGGCCGACCCTGCAACGTCGCCATGACAACGGGCCTTCATGGACAGGTGAAGAACCCTGTGCTTACAACAACTGGGACTTGAAAATGACCCCAAACTGGTGACGCTGTATACTGTCTCAGTGTACTACTGCTATACACTCGTGCTGTATCTGAGATGCTTATCTAAGACGTATCTAAGTGCTTATGTGTAGTGATACTTGTGCTGAACTGTGTACAAAAATAAATATCACTGTACCTGTATCTAGAATCGAAAACCAGAGGGCATGGGTTAAAGGTGGGGGGTGAAAAAGATTTAATGGGAATCTGAGGGGTAACTTTTTCACACAATGGGTGGTGGGTGTATGGAACGAGCTGCTGGAGGAGATAGTCGAGGCTGGGGTTATCATGTTCACAAGTGATAGGAAAAGAATGAGGCCATTCGGCCCATCAAGTCTATACCGCCATTCAATCATGGCTGATCTATCTCTCCCTCTCAACCCCATTCTCCTGCCTTCTTTCCACAACCCTTGACACCCGTACTAATCAAGAATCTATCTATCTCAGCATCAAAAATATCCATTGACGTGGCCTCCAGTCTTCTGTGGCACTGAATTCCACAGATCCATCACCTTTTTGCAACGTTTAAGAAGCATTTAGACAGGTACATGGATAAGATAAGGTTTCGAGGGATATGGGCCTAGAACAGGCAGTAGGTGGAACTGATGTTGATGGGGGACATGTTGGTCGGCCTGGTCAAGTTGGGCCAAAGCGCCTGTTTCCACGCTGTACCCCTCGGTAGACGTGACAATAACGTACCATTGAACCACTGAGGGTAGGGCAGTGGCTCTTTATACAGTCATCAGCCCTGGGGCCTTTTCCCATGGTGTAATCATGTGAAAACAGTACCTGGAAATTAATTCTCACTATCGTCTAGTGAATGTCAGCCGAGAGGTTTGGGCGGTGAAGTTTCACATCAGCCACAGGGTGAAGTCCGAATCAAAGGGTTCTTGCAGTCCATTACAGCTAATGGTTCCTATTATCCAAATGAGAATTGCTGACTTGGTGTGAGAATTCAGCCATGTTAATGAGGTGGGGCTCACCAACCAATGCTTCTGTATTGATTGTACTAGTTCCAAGAAGCCCTGGCTCTTTGCCAGTGAAAGTATTTCAATGGCTCAACGTTCAACTGGTTGGTTGGGGGTTTCTGCAATCTCAATTACACAGCACTTCTCAAGAAAAGCAGCTCTAAATACTTAGTCCCACGAGGCGTGAAAACAATACACGCCAACTCCTGGAATTAGTTGCAGTCGGCAAGACACATGTGTGAAGTCTAGTCCAGATTACAGCCTCACACAAAGCATCTGAAATTAAAACCTCTTTGCAAGGTTTCACACTTTTAGCATATCGTGTGTGTATTCATGTGTGAGTATATATATATACACACACACACACACACACACATGCACACACGCACATATACATATATATACACACACACACACACATATACATATACACACACACACACGCACATATACATATATATACACATGCACACACACACATGCACATATACATATACATACACACACACATGCACACACGCACATATACATATATATACACACACACACATGCACACACTCACATATACATATATATACACACACACATGCACACACGCACATATACATATATATGCACACACACACACACACATGCACACACGCACATATACATATATATACACACACACATGCACACACGCACATATACATATATATACACACACACACATGCACACACGCACATATACATATATATACACACACACATGCACACACGCACATATACACATATATACACACATGCACACACATATGTATATGTATGTGCATATGTGTATATATGCAGATATGTATGTATATATGTATGTGTACATACATGCCCACATATACATTTATACACACACACACATACATGCAGTGCCCTCCATAATGTTTGGGACAAAGACCCATCATTTATTTATTTGCCTCTGTACTCCACAATTTGAGATTTGTAATAGAAAAAAATCACATGTGGTTAAAGTGCACAATGCCAGATTTTATTAAAGGCCATTTTTATACATTTTGGTTTCACCGTGTAGATATTACAGCAGTGTTTATACATAGTCCCCCCATTTCAGGGCACCATGATGGGACACATGGCTTCACAGGTGTTTGTAATTGCTCAGGTGTGTTTAATCGCCTCCTTAATGCAGGTATAAGAGAGCTCTCAACACCTAGTCTTTCCTCCAGTCTTTCCATCACATTTGGAAACTGTTATTGCTGTTTATCAACATGAGGACCAAAGTTGTGCCAATGAAAGTCCAAGAAGCCATTACGAAGGGCCTGTCCCACTTTCACGACCTAATTTACGACCTCTGTCGGGTTTGCCTTTGACTCATACTAGCCGCATGGTCGTCACGAGGTCGTAGGAGGTCCTAGGTAGGTCGTAGCAGGCAGTGATGCTAGTCGTAGGTACTCGTGGCATCAAGTAGGTCGGGGCATTTTTTCAACATGATGAAAAATGTCCACCAGTAAAAAAGGTTGTGAATTAAGTCGTGAAAGTGGGACAGGCCCTTGAGACTGAGAAACAAGAATCAAACTGGTAGAGACTTCAACCAAGCCTTAGGCTTCCCAAAATCAACTGTTTGGAACATCATCAAGAAGAAAGAGAGCACTGGTGAGCTTACTAATCGCAAAGGGACAGGCAGGCCAAGGAAGACCTCCACAGCTGAAGGTACTGGCTCACTTATCTTCAATGATGATACAACTGCTGATAGTAGTAGCATAATGAATTCTGAATTCCATAAAACAAATGCCTCAAAACCCATTGGCCGGCAGTTCATTCTACAGCAAGGCAATGATCCCAAACATACTGCTAAAGCAACAAAGGAGTTTTTCAAAGCTAAAAAATGGTCAATTATTGAGTGACCTAGTCAATCACCCGATCTGAACTCAATTGAGCATGCCTTTTAGATGCTGAAGAGAAAACTGAAGGGGTCCAGCCCCCAAAACAAGCATAAGCTAAAGATGGCTGTAATACAGGCCTGGCAGAGCATCACCAGAGAAGACACCCAGCAACTGGTGATGTCCATGAATCACAGACTTCAAGCAGTCATTGCATGCAAAGGATATGCAACAAAATACTACACATGGCTACTTTCATTTACATGACATTGCTGTGTCCCAAACATTATGGTGCCCTGAAATGGGGGGACTATATATATACACTGCTGTAATTTCTACATGGTGAAACCAGAATGTATACAAATTAAAATCTGACAGTGTGCACTTTAACCACATTTGATTTTTTTTCTATTACAAATCTCAAATTGTGGAGTCCAGAGGCAAATAAATAAACAACGGATCTTTGTCCCAGACATTATGGAGGGCACTGTATGAGTCATAGAGTGATACAGTGTGGAAACATGCCCTTTGTGAAACAGTGTTGGAGTAACTCATCGGGTCAGGCAACATCCCTGGAGAACATGGAGGGATGACCGTTCGGGTCGGGAAACAGGCGTTTCGGCCCAACTTGCCAACATGTCCCATCTACACTAGCCCCACCTTCCTGCATTTGGTCCATATCCCTCCAAATCTGTCCTATCCATGTACCTGTCTAACTGTTTCTTAAATGTTGGGATAGTCCCAGCCTCAACTACACTCCTCTGGCAGCTTGTTCCATACACCCACCACCCTCTGTGTGAAAAAGTTACCCCTCAGATTCCTATTAAATCTTGATCTTCACCTTGAACCTGTGTCCTCTGGTCCTCAAAGACTCTGTGCATCTACCCGATCTATTCCTCTAATGATTTTGTACACCTCTATAAGATCTCCCCTCATCCTCCTGCGCTCCATGAAATAGAGACCCAGCCTACTCAACCTCTCCCTATAGCTCACACCCTCTAGTCCTGGTAACATCCTTGTAAATTTTTTCTGAACCCTTTCAGTTCAGAGATACAGCGTGGAAACAAACCCTTCATCCCACCGAGTCCGCACCGATCAGCTATCCCCGCACATTAACACTATTCCACACAAACAAGGGACAATTTTTACATTTACCAAGCCAATTTGCCTAAAATAATTGTACGTCTTAAGTGTGGGAGGAAACCGAAGATCTCGGAGAAATCCCCACGGTCACGGGGAGAACGTAAAACCGTACAGAGCACACGTAGTCGCGATCGAACCCGGGTCTGCGGTGCTGCAAGCTCTGTAAGGCAGCGTGTAGGAAGGAACTGCAGATGCTGATTTAAACTGAAGATAGACACAAAAAGCTGTTGTAACTCAACGGGTCATCCAGCATCTCTGGAGAAAAGGAAAAGGTGACGTTTCGGGTCGAGACCCTTCTTCAGTGAGAGTTGAGGAAAGGGAAACGTGAGATAGAGATAGTGATATAGAGAAATATAGAACAACTGAATGAAAGATATGCAAAAAAGTAACAGTGATAAAGTATTGTACTGTTCTATAAGTTGAATAGTTGTGCTGAAGCAAAGCAAGAATTTCATTGTCCTATCTGGGACACATGACAATTTACTCTCTTGAACTTGAACTTAAATACAAGAAGCTATCTTACTACAATTACATAGATCTATAGTGGGAGCAAACTTGGAGAACTGTATAAGATTTTGGTCTCGTCATCAAACAAAACGCAGACTGGGTGATCGTTTCGCTGATTTTGGGTCTATCTTCAGAAAGAATAAACATGCTAGCAAGAAAATGCAGCAACGATTCAGCAGATTGGTTTCTGGGATGGCGAGCGAGTGTGAGTTTGGGTTTATATCCCGAGTTGAGAAGAACAGAACGAGCATTCATTAATGGTACAAAGTTTCAGCAGATGTGGAGAAAATGTTTTCCTTGGCTGAGGAACTGCAGTTCCAAAGTCAAGGATAGCCCTTTAGGACTAAAGTGAGGAGAAATGTCATAACTTAGAGGGTAGTAAATCTTTGGCACAAACTCATGGTTTACTGATGGTAGTAAAGTTTGTCGCTGAGCCCAAAAGCACCCACACAAGGTCCGTGAAATATATCACCAATTCTGTCTCCTAAAAATCATCTAAATCCATTGGAAGAAGTGAAAATACGTTTGTGTCTTCTGCCATGGCTACATCTTGAACCACTGAGGCCACATTTACACTAATTACTGTGACAAGCCATATTGTGCCCATGACACACACTACACTCATGAAACAGATAATCTATTGGCTTGACTTGATATGAATGTAAAGGGCCTGTCCCACTTTGCGATGTTTTCGGCGACTGCCGGCATCATTGACTGATGTATCAGGTCACCGAAACATTTGCGGGCGTGATGACGTGCGGTGTGTTTTCAAGTGTCGCAACAGTTTTTTTGTCGCTGCCGGTTTTTGAAATGCTCAAAATCTTTTGGCGACACTGATATGGCAGTCCCCGAATAAAATCGGCAAGTGTCTCTAGCGTGTGAAGGACAGTGTTAATGTGCGGGGATCGCAGGTCAGTGCGGGCTGAAGGGCCTGTGTCCGCGCTGCACCTCCAAACTAAAAAAAATATTAGTATCTGCTGTTCCCTGTGTCTCTATTTGCCAAGTCTCTTTCATTACCTTTTTTAAAAAAAAGTTATTCTAAAATCTCTTGAGGGAATTATTTACCTCATGAACGAGCAGCAGTTTAATGGCGATATAAAAGGCGTCATTATTTCCTTCCACAACACCCTCTCGCTCCTTTTCCACACCATTAGTTACCCAAGTAAAAGCTGTCAGCTGTCAGCAAAAACATTTAGCCTTTCGGATATTTAACTGTGGTGATAATAAATAATAAAAACATTAACTTACTTTGACTTGCTCTTGGCAACTGCAGATATCCAGCAGGTTCAATGGAAAAAAAAGAAAAAAAAACATCAGTTAACTTAATTATTCATTTTCAGGGGGGCTACATTGTAATTTTTAAATCAACCAGCAATATAATAACAGTCCCTGTTATAGATCAGCTGAAGCTAACCAAGCCACAAGCCTTCTGCCAAGATCCCTGAAGCCAGTTTAATATATCTATTCTGGACCATCCATGACTACTTGCTACGACTGGTTATGTCAAAGAATCACACAACTGAAAAAGAGCAGTCGTACAGCACAGAAACAGGCCCTTCGGCCCAACTTGCCCATGCCGACCAACATGCCCATCTACACTAGTCCCACCTGCCTGCATTTGGCCCATATCCCTCTAAACCAAGCCCGCTATATTTAAGAGGGAGTTAGATATGGCCCTTGTGGCTAAAAGGATCAGGGGGTATAGAGAGAAGGCAGGTACAGGATATTGAATTGGATGATCAGCCATGATCATATTGAATGGCAGTGCAGGCTCGAAGGGCCGAATGGCCTACTCCTGCACCTATTTTCTATGTAAGCGTTTCCTATCCATGTACCTGTCCTAGTGTCTTTTAAATGGTGTTATAGTCCCAGCCTCAACTACCTCCTCTGGCTGCTCGTTCCATACACCCACCACCCTTTGTGTGAAAAGGTTACCCCTCAGATTCCTATTAAATCTTTTCCCCTTCACCTTAAACCTATGTCCTCTGGTCCTCGATTCATACACACACCACCCTCTGTGAAGAAAAATGCCCTTCAGGTTCCTTAAAATCTTTTCTCTCCCACTTTAAAATGTTAACATTTGAAATATTGACTCTGTTTCCACAGATGCTGCCTGGCCTGCTGAGTTTTCCAGCTTTCTCTGCTTATTTTTCTTCATAGTTCCAACAACTGCATTTTGTTTGATTGTTTTAAGGCCAAATTAAACAGAATTCCTTTATGGGTTAAAGGGTCGTTTATTGAAGGAGGCTGTGGGAAAGGCTCAAAGTGATTAAGATAAAATAACTGATTGGGCAATAATAGCATGGATTAGTCATAGTGATACAGTGTGGAAACTGGCCCTTCAGCCCATCTTGCCCACACTAGCCAACATGTCCCAGCTACACTAGTCCCACCTGCCTGCGTTTGGTCTATATACCTCCAAACCTGTCCTATCCATGTACCTGTCTAACTGTTTCTTAAACATTGCGATAGTCCCAGCCTCAACTACCTCCTCTGGCAGCTTGTTCCATGCACCCACCACCCTTTGTGTGAAAAAGTCACCCCTCAGATTCCTTTTACATATTTTCCCCTTCACCTTAAACCTATGTCCTCTGGTCAATAGACAATAGACAATAGGTGCAGGAGTAGACCATTCGGCCCTTCGATTGACCGATTCTGCGCAAGAGACTGTGCATCTACCCGATCTATCCCTCTCATTATTAACGTGACATTATCTACTTCAGTACGCCAAACACAAAGTGGTGATAGATCGGCAAATGCTGTTTTACAATAGGGCCCGGATTTGGGTTTATCACTGTTACGTGTACCAAGGTACAGTGAAAAGCTTTCTTTCACATGCTATCCAGTCAGATCAGATAATACTATAATAAATACAATCAATTCAAACTCAAGTACATAGAAACATAGAAATTAGGTGCAGGAGTAGGCCATTCGGCCCTTCGAGCCTGCACCGCCATTCAATATGATCATGGCTGATCATCCAACTCAGTATCCCGTACCTGCCTTCTCTCCATACCCCCTGATCCCCTTAGCCACAAGGGCCACATCTAACCCCCTCTTAAATATAGCCAATGAACTGGCCTCGACTACCCTCCGCGGCAGAGAGTTCCAGAGATTCACCACTCTCTGTGTGAAAAAAGTTCTTCTCATCTCGGTTTTAAAGGATTTCCCCCTTATCCTTAAGCTGTGACCCCTTGTCCTGGACTTCCCCAACATCGGGAGCAATCTTCCTGCATCTAGCCTGTCCAATCCCTTAAGAATTTTGTAAGTTTCTATAAGATCCCCTCTCAATCTCCTAAATTCTAGAGAGTATAAACCAAGTCTATCCAGTCTTTCTTCATAAGACAGTCTTGACATCCCAGGGATCAGTCTGGTGAACCTTCTCTGCACTCCCTCTGTGGCAATAATGTCCTTCCTCAGATTTGGAGACCAAAACTGTACGCAATACTCCAGGTGTGGTCTCACCAAGACCCTGTACAGCTGCAGTAGAACCTCCCTGCTCCTATACTCAAATCCTTTTGCTATGAATGCTAACATACCATTCGCTTTCTTCACTGCCTGCTGCACCTGCATGCCTACTTTCAATGACTGGTGTACCATGACACCCAGGTCTCGCTGCATCTCCCCTTTTCCTAGTCGGCCACCATTTAGATAATAGTCTGCTTTCCTGTTTTTGCCACCAAAATGGATAACCTCACATTTATCCACATTATACTGCAGGAGGTAGAGCAAAAGGAAAGATCCATATAGCAAGCAGGCAGAAGAAGCAAGCAATTGAGATGCCAATTGGCACGTTGGCCTTCATTGCAACAGGTTTGAAGCCTTTATTTTGGAGTAGGGATTTGGAATTGAATGAAGGGATACAGCGTGGAAAGAAGTTCTTAAGACAACCTTGTCCACGCCGACCATGGATTATCTGTTTCACTAGTTCTTTGTTATGAACTGTCCACTGCAAGGGCCAGGAAGCGAGCGGGCAAGATCATCTCTGACCCCTCTCACACTGGCCACAAACTCTTTGAATCACTTTCCTCTGGAAGGCGACTCCGGACGGTCAAAACTGCTACAGCCAGACATAAAAACATCCGCGAGTAGTTGCTCTACTCAAAAGCCAAAAATCTGTAGCCTCCCTTTGATCTGGTATTTTGTTGGTTCACATGCTTGATCAATGGTGTTTTATCATTAATGTTATTATCATTATTAATGTTTAGTCAGTCATTTGTAACTGTCACTGTATGTCATGTTGTTACTTGTGGGCGGAGCACCAAGGCAAATTCCTTGTATGTGAATACTTGGCCAGTAAACTTACTTACATACATATTTATCCCAATTTCACAGCACTCCCTAAACACCAGAGGCAATTAATAGAGGCTGATTAACCTTCAACGGACAGCACAGTGACGCAGCGGTAGATTTGCTGCCTTGCAGCGCTAGAGACCCTCTGTGAGGGAAGAAGTGACGAGAGAGGAAACTAGATTGATCCAAGAGGTATTAACAAATGACCAATGTCTTTAATATGTAAGATATCTTGCACCATATGACAAAATGCCTTTGATGTGATGCATTCTGTAGAAACCTTTATTTCCTGTACCTCTGACCATGACTAATGTTTGTGGAATGTGATAAGGTGACAAAAAACACTATATAATACGATGTAATTCTGTTGTTCGAGGAAGTGGACTGAGGACAGTGAAGTGTCTGTATTGGTCACGACTAGAGTTCTCCCTCCCTTCCATCGGCCGATAATAAGTAAAGTTTTGAACTTGTCTACCAAATGTTTTGTCAGTTGTCTGTTTATTAAGAAGCAAACCCGTTTGAGTGTTATAAAAGTGACTTTTTCACTCCAGTCTACTTGACTCCCAACAAATCCTGTCACCATCAGCCAACATTTGTGGCTTTCTGTACAGCATAGGCAGAGCACAAGAGCCACGGATGAACAGGCGTGTGGCTAAGAATTGGATGAAATAGCTGATTACCGCATATCTGAAAACCAGCCACAAAAACAGCACCAATTGAGACCAAGGTGATTCAAGGTGTGACAGTTTCACTTACAAAACTGCTGGAACTTGGAAAACATTTTGTGAGAGCAATTCAGAATCGGCTTTTGATTATTAGCAGTCACTAATACTGCCCTGTGTTGGAAGGAACTGCAGATGCTGGTTTAAACTGTGGTTTAACACTGCCCCGTTGGCAGTGTTAAACATGGCACAGCAATCTTAACTACCCCATCAACTGAGGGACTTCAGTCTGAAGAAGGGATTCGACCCGAAATGTTGCCTATTTCCTTCGCTATAGATGCTGCTGCACCCGCTGAGTTTCTCCAGCACTTTTGTTTACCAACTGACGGACTTTGTTTGGCTGGTTCAAGGCCAAGTCATTGGGTATTTTTAAAGTGGAGATTGACAGGTTCTTGATTAGCAAAGGCGTCAAAGGTTATGGGGCGAAGGCAGGAGAACGGGGTTGAGAGGGAAAGATGGATCAGCCATGATTGAATGGCAGAGTAGACTCAATGGGCTGAATGGCCAAATTCTGGTCCTACCACTCATGGTTGAGATGGAATTGAAAGTCCACATTGGGGATCTCGAGGGACACTAAGTGTAAGGGGGGGGGGGGGGGGGTATAATGTCGTTAAAAAAGAGAAACAGCCTTTGCTGAGAAATGGCCAGTTCTGATACAAACGTAAACAGCAAGTTATTTACAACTGGAGAATTTGGCTTTGAGTCTTGCAAGTGACAGAAGATGAGATGAAGACACAAGAGACTGCAGTTGCTGGAATCTCCAGCAAAAACAAAGGGTGGTGGGTGCATGGATCAAGCTGCCAGAGGAGGTAGTTGAGGCTGGGACTATCCCAACATTTAACAGTTAGACAGGCACATGGATAGGACAGGTTTGGAGGGATATGGACCAAACGCAGGCAGGTGGGACTAGTGTAGATGGAACATGTTGGCTGGTGTGGGTAAGTTGGGCCGAAAGGCCTGTTTCCACGCTGTATCACTCTATCAGTCCGAAGGGTCCCGACCCGAACTGTCATCTTTCCATGTTCTCCTGGGATGTTGCCTGACCCGATGAGTTACTCCAGTACTTTGTCTCTTTTCTCGGAAAACCAGCATCGGCAGTTCCTTGTTTCTGCAGATGGAGGCATGGTTGTCGCAACTATGGAATGATGGAGGCACTGTCAGCTGGTTGGGAAAGGGTTTTACGTCAAACCCTTCCACTGGTGTCAGGAATGAGGTTGCAAGCTCAACTGGTAAGTTGTGAAAAAAATCATCAACACTTCCGGACTGATCCAAAAATCAGTTTTCCTGCAGGAATTCTGCTTTGACTACTTAACATTCACTTATTTCATACAAGGCAGTTGATTAAAGTATTAGCACAAACCCAGCCCCTCCCCACAGTACACCTCCACCTGTATCTCTCCCTCCGGCTTTACATTCCACTCCCCCTCTCTCCTTATTTTACATCCGTTTCCATCCTCTCTCACCTACTCCACCCATCTGCCAATCAAACCCTCCTCACATGTATCCACCTCTCTTTAACCTTCAAAGGTACAGTGCTGAAACAGGCCCTTCGGCCCACCGAGTCCGTGCCGACCAGCTATCCCCCCCCCCCTGTAGACTAACGCTGTCCTGCACACTGGCGACAAGTTACAATTACAGAAGCCGATCAAAGCTGTTTAAGAAGGATCTATTGCATCCACTGCTCCAGGTGTCAGCTGATCTACATCGGTGAGACCAAGCGCAGGCTTGGCGATTGCTTTGCCCAACACCTCCGCTCGGTCCGCAATAACCAACCTGATCTCCCGGTGGCTCAGCACTTCAACTCCCCCTCCCATTCCGAATCCAACCTTTCTGTCCTGGGCCTCCTCCATGGCCAGAGTGAGTCCCACCGTAAATTGGAGGAGCAGCACCTCATATTCAGCTTGGGCAGTCTGCACCCCAGCGGTATGAACATTGACTTCTCTAATTTCAGGTAGTCCCTACTTTCTCCTCCCCTTCTCAGCTCTCCCTCAGCCCTCTGGTTCCACCTCTTCCATTCTTCTTCCCGACCTCCCCCCTCCACCCTCACATCAGTCTGAAGAAGGGTTTTGACCCGAAACGTTGCCTATTTCCTTCGCTCCATAGATGCTGCCTCACCCACTGAGTTTCTCCAGCAATTTTGTCTACCTTCGATTTTCCAGCATCTGCAGTTCCTTCTTAAACATAACCTACAAACCTGTACATCTTGGGAGTGTGGGAGGAAACCGGAGCACCTGGAGAAAACCCATACGGTCACAGGGAGAACGTACAAACTCCTTACCGACAGCACCCGTGGTCAGGATCGAACCTGGGTCCCTGGCGCTGTAAGGCAGCAACTCTACCGCTGTGCCACCGTGCTGCCCCAAAGATAACACCAAAATACATAGAACATTACAGCACAGGAACAAGTCTGCGCCAAACATGATGCCAAAATAAACTAATCACATCTGCTGTAGATGATCCATATTCCTCCATTCCCTGTACATCCATATCCCTTTCTAAAAGTCTCTTAAACGCCACTATCGTATCTACCACTACCCCAGGCAGCACGATACAAGCGCTCTCTGTGTAAAGAAACTTGCCCTACACGCCTACTTTAAACATTGTCCCTCTCACCTTCACGCTGTGCCCTCTAGTATTTAATATTTCCATCATGGGGAAACAAATAATTCCCGCAAACTTTGTTCTCTTTTCCAGATTTCTCCCCCCCCTCAGTCTGAAGAAGGGTCTCGACCCGAAACGTCGTTTGTCCACACCCCCACTGACCCACTTAGTTCCTCCACTACACCTTGTTTTGTGCACTGGCGGTGGTGTCGCACCCCAAGAACAGCATTTCCCCAAATCAGATCCCTGTTATTCCATGAATCTTATCGGCAATTCAATCTGTTTCTTCCAAGTCTCTCTGAAGGGCCTGCCCCACTTTCACAACCTAATTCACAACCTCCGCTGAGTTTGCCCTTGGCTCATACTCGCAGCATGGTCGTAGGAAGTTGTAGGTAGGTCGTAGGTAGGTCGTGATGCTAGTCGTAGGTACTCGTGGCATCAAGTAGATCGGGGACCAGAAAGACGCTACGATATTTTACGCGACTGAGGAGACGACTCACGGCAACCACCGGCAAACATGTGGCGACAAACTAGTTGCCTGTAGTTGCCAAAAAACATTGTCCAAGTGGGACAGTCCCATTATACCCCAGCGGTATGAATATCGACCTTGAACTTGGCGGAAGAAGGTGAACTGTCTATTCGTAGTTCGGCAGAGTTCCACTCTGGGACATGCTAGCAGAGGTGATCAGTCACACAGCGCAGAAGCACGACAGCATTTCCCCAAATCAGATCCCTGTTATTCCATGAATCTTATCAGCAATTCAAGCAAAATGTTTAAGGAACTGTAGATGCTGGAAAATTGAAGGTAGACAAAAATGCTGGAGAAACTCAGCGGGTGAGGCAGCATCTACGGAGCGAAGGAAATAGGCAACGTTTCGGCCCGAAACCCTAACGGGGAAACGTTGTTTATTTCCTTCGCTCCATAGATGCTGCCTCACCCGCTGAGTTTCTCCAGCATTTTTGTCTACAGTCAGTCTGAAGTTCAGTTCAGTCTGAAGAAGGGTCTCGACCCGAAACGTCACCCATTCCTTCTCCGACCCGAACGTCACCCATTCCTTCTCTAGTCTGAAGAAGGGTCTCAACCCGAAACGTCACCCATTCCATCTCTCTAGAGATGCTGCCTGTACCGCTGAGTTACTCCAGCATCTTGTATCTACCTCTTGCATGCGGTTGTCCGTGTGGACTAATTCTGTACGCTTTGCTCATGGTGGACTGTGCTCAGGTGTGGCAACACCGTTCTGGACGGCAGGTGACACTTAATGTACCTTGGATGTAAAGCGGGTGTAAAGGAAAGGTTCAGTACTTTGGGCAAAGGTGTGAACACAAGGCAAGGTCTCCACCTACAGGTTCACTGTGCTGCCTGCAGAACGCCCCCAAACAAACAGCAGATCATCTGAAGCTGGGCCAAGCCTTGACGTGCAAATGCGGAGAGCACTGACGTGGTGGGTGTCAGCTCCAAAGCACGTCAGCGGCTAATTGCTGCCTAATTAGGCCTACAGTTCCGGTGAATTAATTGTCCTACTCAGCTCAGCGTCATTGTTCCTCGTTTTAAGCTCCGCTTTGGTGCTGAAGTGGGAGCATCTCTTGGAGATGACTTGTCCCTCAGTTGTGAGGCTCCAAAATAAAAGGTGCCCCATCTGTTCCTGGGTGCCACATGCACGTCTCTCTGTGTCATTCGCAGCACTTCCTCATCGCAGAATCAGCTAGGTGTCAGATACCAGGCACCGCTTGCAGATTACTCTCAGTAGGGAAAGGGGGAGAAGAGAATGGATGTGGAATGGAAACAGAGTGAGAGAGAGAGAGTGGAAGCGTGAAAGGGGGAGGAATTGGAGAGAGAGGGACAGAGAGAGGGGAGAGAGTGAAGGGGAGGAGAGAGAGAGGGGGGAGAGAGGAGAGGGGGGAGAGCGAGAGGGGGGGAGAGAGCGAGGGGGGAGGAGAGGAGGGGGGGGAGAGGGAGAAGGGGGAGAGAATTGAGGGGGAGAGAGAGGGGGGAGAGAGGGAAGAGAGGGGGAGAGAGGGGGGAGGAGAGGGGGGGAGGAGAGAGAGGGAAAGGGGAGAGAGGAGAGGGGGGAGAGAGAGGGGGGGGAGGAGAGTGAGGGGGGAGAGAGGAGGGAGGGGGGAGAGAGAGTGAGGGGAGGGGGAGGAGAGTGAGGGGGGGTGGGGGAGAGAGTGAGGGGGAGAGAGGGATGGGGGCCGAGAGTGAGAGGGGGGAGGAGGGGGGGAGAGTGAGGGGGGGGAGAGGGGGAAGGAGAGAGTGAGAGAGTGAGGGGGGGAGAGAGAAGGTGTGAGGGGGGAGAGAGTGAGGGGGGGAGCAGGGAGAGGAGGAGAGAGTGAGGGGTGGATAGAGGGGAGGAGAGAGGGAGTAGAGAGTGTGAGGGGGGAGGAGAGAGTGGGGGGGGAGAGAGTGAGGGGGGGAGGCAGTAGGGGGGGAGGAGAGTGAGGATAGAGGAGGAGGAGACGTGAGGGGGGAGGAGAGAGTGAGGGGGAAGGAAGGTGAGGGGGGGGAGAGAGTGAGGGGGGGGAGAGAGGTGTGAGGGGAGGGGAGGGTCACGGGCTGGAGAGAGGAGGGGGGGGAGAGAGTGAGGGGGGGATGGAGAGAGTGAAGGGGGGGGAGAGAGTGAGGGGGGGGAGGAGAGAGGGGGGGGGGGGGGGGAGGAGGGGGGGGAGGGGTGAGGGGGGGGGAGGAGAGTGAGGGG
>NW_026576543.1:0-57500 GCF_028641065.1 Leucoraja erinaceus
TCTAAATTAGCTTGCTGTAGCAAGGACGTTCCTTCTCATTTCAGATCATAACATTTAGATCTCCCGAAATGACCTCCGGAAGAGGTCCCGTGCGCTTTCAGGCTTGTGCTAGCCTTTCATCTCTCCCTCACACACTGTTTAGTATGGAACACTGTTGAATCGTTAAGCATTCGGGAAATACATTACACTCGTTATTTGGCTGTTGGAGCAACTGCTTCAAGAAAAGTTTGTCGTTTTCTGTAGATAGGCATAAAAACTGAGTAGCTCAGCGGGACAGGCCGCATCTGGAGAGAAAGAATGTGTGAAGATTCGGGCGGGCCCTTCTTCAGACTAAAACTCACGGGAGATCCGGGAAAATGAAACGATATATGCGATGGGCTGTAGAGAAGAAATAGATCAAGACTGAAAATATAGAAAAAGTAACAATGATAAAGTAAACGTGTTCTGCTGTTTGGGGGACAAAACGGGGTGCGGCGTTGGAGAAGAGGGGGGGGGGGGCTTGGCAACCGAGAGATCATGGAAGTCTATTACGATACCAATGGGCTGTAGGCTTCCAAGCGGAATATGAGATGTTGCTCCCCAATTTGCGTTTGGACTCCCTTGCTGAAAATGGGGACAGAAAGGTCTAGGCGATGGAGAAGAAATTATATGCTGGGCAACCGGGAGATCAGGCTAACGTCTAGGCGGACCTACATGTTTTTCCTGTGTTCTGGTGGTTGGTATTGTTAATGGTGTCGACAAAATACATTCAAATAATTATCCAGATAAGCTTTCTGCCTGACAATCATATATAACTCGAGCCCGTCCATGGGTTATGATGAATCTGAATACAGTACACAACTCCTTTTCCAAGGGTAATATCACCACCCGGCCGGAATCACACTGGGCCTTCAATCTGCCTTTCACCACAGCTGCGGACGATCTTCACCTTAAATTAACGGCGAGATGCAAACAGTTCATTCACGTTTAGAATGACATTGCCGCTCCCAGGCAGAGTGATATGTTCGATTCTCAACTCATCTTCTCTTTGCCCCCTCATTCAGTGGTCGAGCAGAATTGGTCAATGAAAATCATACTACACTGCCAGACAATGTGTTCACGAATTAAACCTACCGCCAAACTAGCACTCAACGCCACAAACGCCGCCAACCCACTTCTATCAGTCACTCGTTAAACCCCGAGGGTCCTGTGGATACTTGCTGGGAACGGGTGTCAGGAGTAACGGGAAGCAGGCAGGAGAATGAGAATAGGGAAAGATAGATCTGCCGCGATTGAATGGCCCAGTAGCCTAATTCTGCTCCTATCACTAAGGGACTTGTGAACTTACTATCGGCATGGTCGCAAACCGTTCCACCTTCTCAGGGTATCGTTTCTGGTGCAGCGTCAACATGCCAACTTGCAATTTCACCGGCTTGCCTTCACTGCGCCTTCACTCTGCCTCGTCCCCAGTGCATCTTTACCCGGCCTAGACCTCATTTCGCCTTCACTTTGCCCAATCCCCACCGCGCATTCACCCGGAGCACTCTCCACCACAGCTTCACCCTGTACAACCCCCACTGCAACTTCATCCTTACGTTGCCCTGATCTCTTCTTACTCCTCCTTGTCTAAATTCCGCTGAACAAACACCCTGCCCAGTCCGCGCTGCACCTTTACATGATCTAGACCAACTTCCCCTCACCCTCCTTAAGTGAAGCTGCCAAAAAATCACTACCAATTCTCCTCCCAACTGCAAATTATGCGAAACCCTTTGTATGTGCATTGACTCGGCCCCTCCCCCCCCCCCCCCCCCCCCCCCCACCTCTGCACTTTGGCATTAATCCCTCATACCACGCATCCCCATTACAAATGTATATTGTCCAGTGAACAACGCGCAAATATCCCGTGCAGTTCACATTAATATTGCCCAAGCCATTTACTTTATTCGCCGTCAAATAATATCGTGGATAGATTTGTTTTTACATCCATTACGTACATACTAAAAATAGGTCGTCACGGCGAAAGCTTATACCTTAATTTCCTGGAATCACGACCGACTCCAACGTGTTATAACAAGTTATTGTTTTACAGAAAGACCAACTACGTGCAGGAGTAATTCAACAGGTCAGGCAACATCCTTGAAGAAGACCGTTAGAGTGATGGTGAATCCAAAACCTTTCGAGTGCCTCGCGTGGACTCGATCCTAATTCTACCCTCCAAATACTCCTTCAACGTACCTTCTTTCCTCTGCGTTCATCCTCCGGCAACTCTTAACATAGAAACATAGAAACATAGAAAATAGGTGCAGGAGTAGGCCATTCGGCCCTTCGAGCCTGCACCGCCATTCGATATGATCATGGCTGGTCATCCAACTCAGTATCTCGTACCTGCATTCTCTCCACACCCCCTGATCCCTTTAGCCACAAGGGCCACATCCAACTCCCTCTTAAATATAACCAATGAACTGGCCTCAACTACCTTCTGTGGCAGAGAATTCCAGAGATTCACCACTCTCTGTGTGAAAAATGTATTCCTCATCTCGGTCCTAAAAGATTTCCCCCTTATCCTTAAACTGTGACCCCTTGGTCTGGACTTCCCCAACATTGGGAACAATCTTCCTGCATCTAGCCTGTCCAACCCCTTAAGAATTTTGTAAGTTTCTAAAAGATCCCCCCTCTATCATCTAAATTCTAGCGAGTACAAACAGAGTCTATCCAGTCTTTCTTCATATGAAAGTCCTGACATCCCATGAATCAGTCTGGTGAACCTTCCCTGTACTCGCTCGATGGCAAGAATGTCCTTCCTCAGATTAGGAGACCAAAACTGTACGCAATACTACAAGTGTGGTCTCACCAAGACCCTGGACAACTGCAGTAGAACCTCCCTGCTCTCATACTCAAATCCGTTTGCTATGAATGCTAACATACCATTCGCCTTCTCCACTGCCTGCTGCACCTGCATGCCTACTTTTAATGACCGGTGTACCATGGCACCCAGGTCTCGTTGCATCTCCACCTTTCTTAATCGGCCACCATTCAGATAATAGTCTACTTTCCTGTGTTTGCCACCAAAGTGGATAACCTCACATGTACCACTTTATACTGCATCTGCCATGCATTTGCCCACTCACCCAGCCTATCCAAGTCACATTGCAGCCTCCTAGCTTCCTCCACACAGCTAACACTGCCCCCCCAGCTTCGTGGCATCCGCAAACTTGGAGATGTTGCATTCAATTCCATCGTCCAAATCATTAATATATATCATAAATAGCTAGGGTCCTAGCACTGAGCCTTGCGGTACCCCACTAGTCACTGCCTGCCATTGTGAAAAGGACCCGTTTACTTCTACTCTTTACTTCCTGTCTGCCAGCCAGTTCTCTATCCACATCAATACTAACCCCCAATACCGTGTGTTTTAAGTTAGTATACTAATCTCTTATGTGGGACCTTGTCGAAATCCTTCTGAAAGTCCAAATATAACACATCCACTGATTCTCTCTTATCCACTCTACTAGTTAAATCCTCGAAAAATTCTATAAGATTCGTCAGACATGATTTAACTTTCATAAATCCATGCTGACTTTGTCCAATGATTTCACCACTTTCGTAATGTGCTGCTATCCCATCTTTAATAACTGATTCTAGCAGTTTCCCCACTACCGACGTTAGACTAACTGGTCTGTAATTCCCCGTTTTCTCTCTCCCTCCCTTTTTAAAAAGTGGTGTTACATTAGCTACCCTCCAGTCCTCAGGAACTACTCCAGAATCTAAAGAGTTTTGAACAATTGTCACTAATGCATCCACTATGTCTGGTGCTGCTTCCTTAAGTACTCTGGGATGCAGCCTATCTGGCCCTAAGGATTTATCGGCCTTTAATGCATTCAATTTACCTAACACCACTTCCCGGCTAACCATATAACAATTACAGCACGGAAACAGGCCATCTCGACCCTTCTAGTCCGTGCCGAACACATAATCTCCCCTAGTCCCATATACCTGCGCTCAGACCATAACCTTCCATTCCCTTCCCATCCATATAACTATCCAATTTATTTTTAAATGATAAAAACGAACCTGCCTCCACCACCTTCACTGGAAGCTCATTCCACACAGCTACCACTCTCTGAGTAAAGAAGTTCCCCCTAATGTTACCCCTAAACTTCAGTCCCTTAATTCTCATGTCATGTCCCCTTGTTTGAATCTTCCCTACTGTCAGTGGGAAAAGCTTTTCCACGTAAACTCTGTCTATCCCTCTCATCATTTTAAAAACCTCTATCAAGTCCCCCCTTAACCTTCTTTGGCTAACCTGGATTTCACTCAATTCCTCCATCTAATTTGACCCCCGGTCCTCTGCTATTTCCGGCAGATTATTTATGTCTGCCTTAGTTCCCCATGATCATTCACCTGTTTCTGACTGCAAGGAACCTACATTTGTTTTAACTAATCTTTTTCTCTTCACATATCTATAAAAGCGTTTGCATTCAGTTGTTATGTTCCCTCCCAGTTTTCTTTCATAATCTATTTCCCCTTTCCTAATTAAGCCCTTTGTTAGTCTCTTCTGCTAGACTCTGAATTTCTCCCAGTCCTCTGGTAGGCTGCTTTTTCTGGCTAATTTGTACGCTTCATCTTTTGTTTTGATGCTAGCCCTGATTTCCCTTGTTATCCACGGATGCACTACCTTCCCTGATTTATTTGTTTTGACAAACTGGGATGAACAATTGTAGTTCATCCATGCAGTCTTTAAATGCCTTCCATTGCATATCCACCGTCAACCCCTTAATACTCAATTGCCAGTCTATCTTGGCCAATTCACTTCTCATACCCTCAAAGTTACCTCTCTTCAATCCTCTTGTGTCAAAAGTTCGGATAATTTCATCTCTCGCCTTTGTCCAAACATCTGCCCATCGACGGTCACTCCCGCCTTCCCTTCCGCCTGCGTTCACCTGCGACTTGACATGCTTTATCTTGCATCTCTTTTCTCGCGCCGTTATTTCACGTATAATCAGTCTGAAGGACGGTGCCGACCGGAAACGGCGTCTATCCATTTTCTCCAGCGATGCTGCCTGACCCGCGGAGTTACTCCTGCAGCTTGTCTTTTTTTTATGGTAAAGCAATTTCCGCGGCACATGGTTTCTATGAGTCCTCGTTGATCTCAGCTATGAATTTCTTCTTTTTTTTCTCTTTCGCTTGCAGTGAACCTGCTGACGATTGTGATCCTGTCCCGGGGGGAGTGTGGTCTCTCCAAATGCATCACTCGCTACCTGGTGGGAATGTCAATGGCCGATCTCCTGGTCATCATCACCGACGTCTTATTGAGAACAGTTTTTGTAGTGTATTTTCCACGTTCATTTCTCAACTTCACGCCTGTCTGCACCACTAACCTCGTCTTAGCCTTTGCAGCCACGCTCATTTCTGTCTGGTTCACGGTCGCGTTTACATTGGATCGATTCTTCGCCATTTGCTATCAGAATGTGAAGGCAAAGTATTGCACCGAGAGAACGGCGACAGTTATTATGGGGATCGTGAGCGTATTTAGCTGTTTAATAAGTGTGCCCTGGTATTTTACAATGGGCCCAGAATACAATATGGATAATATACTCTGGGGCTGCGTCTGGAACCAGGCTTTCTTAAACTTAACTTCATGGGCTTCATTTGAGCTGCTGACGTTCACCTTAATGGCGTGGTTTCCGTTCTTTGTGTTGCTGCTGCTTAATTCACTGACCGCCAGACACATTTTAATGTCCGGTCGAGTCCGCAGAGGGCTCCGCGGCCGTAATACTGGAGATAATGACCCGGAGATGCAGAACCGCAGGAAATCCGTGGTTCTCCTCTTCTGTATATCCGGCAGTTTTCTACTGTTATGGAGCACAGAAGTAATATATGTATTGTCCGTGCGTGTATTCGGGATTACGTATGTCAAGGGCAATGACTTCGAATCCGTTGCGTTAATGCTTCAAGTTTTGAGTACCTGTACAAACACGGTTATATATGTCCTGACACAAAACAAATTCAGAGAGCAGATGAAGAGCGCCGTGTGGTGGCCAATATATCTAATTGTAAAGTTAGTGAAAAATAGGAATGCTTGTTGATGCGAGAGAGAGAGAGAGAGAGAGAGAGAGAGAGAGAGAGAGAGAGAGAGAGAGAGAGAGAGAGAGAGAGAGAGAGAGAGAGAGAGAGAGAGAGAGAGAGAGAGAGAGAGAGAGAGAGAGAGAGAGAGAGAGAGAGAGAGAGAGAGAGAGAGAGAGAGAGAGAGAGAGAGAGAGAGAGAGAGAGAGAGAGAGAGAGAGAGAGAGAGAGAGAGAGAGAGAGAGAGAGAGAGAGAGAGAGAGAGAGAGAGAGAGAGAGAGAGAGAGAGAGAGAGAGAGGGAGAGAGAGGGAGAAAGAGAGAGAGAAAATCAGTCGCATTCATGCTTCAAATTCCGAGTATCTCTACATATGTCCAGCCACAAAGAAAATTTAGACAGGATGTAAACTGCGCGCTGAAGTATCCAGTACGTCTAATCTTAAATAGAACCATGGAAACGTTGAAAATAGGTACTGGAGGAGGCTAGCACCGCCATACATTGTGATCATGGCAGATCATCCACATTCAGTAACCCGTGCCTGCCTTCTCCCCATATGCCATGATTCCGCTAGTCCCTAGAGCTTTTTCTAACTCCCACTGAAATTCATCCAGGGAATTGGCCTCCACTGCATTCTGTGGCAGAGAGATCCACGAACTCTCTTAGTGAAAGAGTTTGCTGTCATCTCAGTTTTAAATGGCCTCCCGTTTATTCAAAGAATGTGCCTCCTGGTTCTGGACTCCCCCAATATTCGGAATGTTTTTACTGCATTTTGCTTGTCTATACCTTTTATAATTTTATAGGCTTCTATAAGATTCCTTCTCGTCCTTCAAAATTCCAGTAACTACACGCCCAGTCTTCCCAACCTTTCCTCACATGACAGTCCCGCTATCCCGGGGATTATCCTTATGAACCACCGTTGCATTGCCACAATAGCAAGGATGTCCTTCCTCAACTTAGGAGACCACAACTGCACACAATACTCCACATGTGGTCTCACCAGGCCATGTACAACTGCAGATCCACATCTTTACTCCTATTCTCAAATCATCTCGTTATGAAGGGCAACATTCCATTAGCTTTCTTCACTGGCTGCTACTTCTTCAGGTTCAATTTCAGTGACTGGCGTACAAGGCCACGCAGATCACCTTTTCTTAATCTGCCACAATTGAGGTAATAATTTGCCTTCTTATTCTTTCCGCCAAAGTGGAAGACCACATTGGAAAATGACCACCAATACGTCCACGATTTCTAGAGCCACCCCCATGCGCAGACCATCAGGCCCTGGGGATTTATCAGCTTTCAGTTCCATCAGTCTTCCCAATACTATTTCTCGAATAATGCAAATGTCTTTATGTTCCTCTGTATCCCTAGATTCTCTGTCCTCTAATATATCTGGGAATTGTTGTTGTCTTCTTTGATGAAGACAGAACCAAAGTACATATACAACTCTTGTGCCATTTCCTTGTTCCCCATAATAATTTCACCTGGTTATGCCTTCAAGGGACCCACATTGGTCTTCACTGACATTTTTCTCTTAATATCCCTACATACGCTTTTACTACCCTTCTTTATATTCTTGGCCAACTTAGCCTCGTACATCTTTCCACCCCGTATTGCCCATTTTGTTAACTTCTATTGTCCTTTGAGAGTTTCCCAATCCTCTGGATTCCCGCCATCTTAGCTATGGTATACACCTTTTTTTCAGTTTCCCGATCCATAACTTCCCTTGTCAATCACGGTTGCCTCTTACTCCACTTAAAATCATTATTCCTCTTTGCAATGAAATGCTCCTGCTTCTTCTGGATTATGCCCAGACATTCCTGCTGTTTCACATTCAGACCTGCTAGGATCCTTTCCAGTCGACCTTGGCCAGTTCCTCTATCGTGCCCTCATAGTCCCCTTTGTTCAACTGCAACACATACACTTCACATTTAACCTTCTCCCTCTCAAATTGCAAACTTATCATATTATGGTCACCACCTCCGAGCGATTCCGTTACCTTGAGATCCATTATGAAATCGGGTTTATTACACAACACTAGATCCAGAATTACCTTCTCTCTGGTAGATTCCAATACAAGCTGCTCCAAGAAACTATCTCCGAGGCACTCCACGAATTCCCTTTCTTGACGCCCTGAACCAACCTGATTTTCCCCGTCTACCGGATTATCGAAATGTCATTACTTTTGCTACATGCCAATTAAAACTCATCCTGCAACCTGCACCCTATATCCAGGTTACTGTTTGGGGGCCTGTAGATAACTCCCATATGTTTCTCCTTAACTTTACAATTCCACAATTCTATTCACTTGGCCTTACTGTCCTATCCGTGTGTGAGCATTCCGTCCCATTAATTATGGTGTAATTATTAGTTTTCTTATACCCTCTTTCCCTTTAACTCCATCCTTGTATTTACAATTCGTCTCCCCCCTCCCCCGCACTATTTAGTTCAAACCCATCTGTGTAGCAGTGGCAAACCTGCCTGCCAGAATGCTGGTCCCCAGCCTGTTAAGGTGCAACCGTCACTTTTGTGCAATTCACCCTTATCCCAAAAAATCCCATTCGTCTAACAATCTAAATTCCTGCCCCACGCACCAGCTCTTCAGCTACTCATTCAGATCCCCTATCTCACTGTTCTTTCCCTCACCAGTACGAGGAACCGGAAGCAAACCGAAGATAACCACGCTGCAGGTCCGGCTTTTCAGCATTATTCTGAGCTCTCTGAAATCACGTTGCAGAATATGTATCCTCTTCTTCCAGACGTCATTTGTGCCGACATGCAATACCATTTCCGGCTGCTCACCTTCACCCTTGAGGATGCCCTGCAATCGGTCCGTGGCGTCGTGGGTCCAGGCACTAGCGATACAACAGTACCCTAATTTGAGGAAGGACATTCTTGCTAATGAGGGAGTGCAGCGTAGGTTGGGTTAGGTCAACGTAGAATAAGGTTAATTCCTGGGATGGCGGGATTGTCATATGCTGAGAGAATGGAGCAGCTGGGCTTGTATACTCTGGAGCTTTGAAGGATGAGAGGGTATCTTATTGAAACATAACAAATATTCAGGCTTTGGGCACGATTGTGTCAGGAAACATGTTCCCGATGTTGGGGGAGTGCAGAGCCAAGGGCCACAGTTTAAGAATAAGGGGAAAACATTTTGAACGGAAGCGAGGAAACACTTTTTCTCACAGAGAGTTGTGAGACTGGAATTCGCTGCATCAGAGGACGGTGGAGGTCGCTTCTCTGGGTACTTTCAAGAGACGGCTAGATATGGCTCTTAAAGATAACGGAGTCAGGGGATATGGGAAGAAGGCAGGAACGGGGCACTGATTGGGATGATCAGCCATGATCACATTTAATAGCGGCGCTGACTCGACGGGCCGAATGGCCTAATCCTGCACCTATCGTCTATCGTCTATTGTGTATTGGGTTGCGCAGTATCTTTGGGGCAAATGGAAGCACCAGATTACGCGGGTGAGTTGGACTGATAGGAACATAGAAACAGACAAAATAGGTGCAGGAGTAGGCCATTCGTCCTTCGAGCCAGCACCACCATTCAATATGATCATGGCTGATCATTCAGATTCAGTGCCCCATTCTTGCTTTTTCCGCATATCATTTGATTCCATTAGCCTATATAGAACTCTCTCTTGAAAACATCCAGTGAATTGCCCTCCACTTGCAGATAATTCCACAGATTCACGCCTTTTCTTTGTGAAAAATGTTACTACTTATCTCAAGTCCTAAATGGTCGAACCCCTTATTTTTCAAATGTGCATGAACAGTGAATTGCCCTCCACTTGCAGATAATTCCACAGATTCACGACTTTCTTTGTGAAAATGTTACTACTTATCTCAGTCCTAAATGGTCGACCCCTTATTCTTCAACTGTGCATGACCCCAGGTTCTGGACTCCCCCAACAGCAGGAGCATTTGCCCTACATCAAGCCTGTCCAATCCTTTAAGAATTGTTAATTGAGTGTTTTTTTGTTGTCGTTATGACTGCAGGAACGTAATTTCGTTTGAACCTCGGTTTATATAACAATAAACGGCATTCTGATTCTGATTCTGATTCTGATTGTGATTATGATTCTAATTCTGATTCTGATTCTGATTCTGATGTACCGATAAGATCCCCTCTCATCCTTCCAAATTCCTGTGACTACAAGCCCAGTTCACCTAATCGCCCATATATCCAGGAAAGATTGATGATGAGAATCATAGGGACAAGAGCTGGAGACAATAGACGATCCATATTAGGGCTAGGGGGGGGGGGGGGGGGGGGGGGGGGAGGGGGGGGGGGGGGGGGGGAACATGGGGGGGGGGGGGGGGGGGGGGGGGTACCTGTCTTATCAAAGTTCAAGACCACGTACCAAAATATTCCTTTAGTCCTATACACGGGCACGATCAAACAATCCCTCCTTAAATATAGCCCAATAATTCGGGTCTCAATGTCCCTTATAAATGGCACAGAAACATAGAATCATAGAAACACTTCTCTGTGCGAAAAATGTGTTTCTCATCTCGGTTCTAAAGGATTTCCCCTTTATACTTAAGCTGTGACCCCTTGTCCTGGACTTCCCTAACATCGGGAACAATCTTCCTGCATCTAGCCTGTCCAACCCCTTAAGATTTTTGTAAGTTTCTATAAGATCCCCCCTCAATCTTGTAAATTCTAGCAAGTACAAGCCGAGTCTATCCAATCTTTCTTCATATGAAAGTCCTGACATCCCAGGAATCAGTCTGGTGAACCTTCTCTGTACTCCCTCTATGGCAAGAATGGCTTTCCTCAGATTAGGAAACGTTTGGAGCCGCTGTGGTGGATGATTATGTTATTGTTTATGCTTTTGTGAGTCGTGTCGCTTTTTTGATAAGACTACATGGCAAACCAACGTCCTCATATGTTGCCAAGTATACTTGGCTAATAAATTATTATTATTATTATTATTATTATTATTATTATTATTATTATTATTTATTATTATTATTATTATTATTATTATTATTATTATTATTATGAGATGAGACGTTAATTGTTTAATGGCGGAAATTCCCGAGGGTCTTAACGGTCTATTATCTGAATGCTGGCCGATTAGGAAAACGGGAGATGCAACGAGGCCTGGGTGTCATGGTACAACAGTCATTGAAAGTAGGCATGCAGGTGCAGCAGGCAGTGAAGAAAGCGAAGGTATGTTAGAATTCATAGCAAAATGATTTGAGCATAGGAGCAGGGAAGTTCTACTGCAGTTGTACAGGGCTTGGTGAAACCACACCTGGAGTATTGCGTACAGTTTTGGTCTCCTAATCTGAGCAAATACATTCTTGCCATAGAGGCAGTACAGAGGAGGTTCACCAGACTGATTCCTGGGATGGTAGGACTTTCATATGAAGACAGACTGGATAGACTCGGCATGTGCACGCCAGAATTTAGAAGATTGAGGGGGGATCTTATAGAAACGTACAGAATTCTTAAGGGGTTGGACAGGCTAGATGCAGGAACATTGTTCCCGATATTGGGGAAATCCAGAACAAGGGTTCACAGTTTAAGGATAAAGGGGATGTATTTTAGGACCGATATGAGAAAAATATTTTTCACACAGAGAGTGGTGAATCTCTGGAATTCTCTGCCACAGAAGGTAGTTGAGGCCTGTTCATTTGCTATATTTAAGAGGGAGTTAGATGTGGCCCTTGTGGCTAAAGAGATAAAGGGGTATGGAGAGAAGGCAGGTACAGGATACAGAGCTGGATGATCAGCCATGACCATATTGAATGGCGGTGCAGGTTCGAAGGGCCGAATGGCCTACTCCTCCACCTGTTTTCTATGTCCCTACGTTTCTATTCCTTCCCCTACATACTCCCACGATTGCAGGGCAGTTTACGTGATCTGGTGGGTGCATATTTGATTCCAGGGGACATGTAGGGTGTCCCTGTGCTTGGGAATCTGACTCAGTGACGGGACCGTGTGACACAACAAAGCCCATTATCTATAGCGGACAACATTTGACCACGCCCTTTACTCTAACTGACCAATCGGCGACTGTCCGCCACTGACGTTGTTTACATGACACCTAGCAACCATTCTTCCGGCCGACCAATCAGATGACGGGCCTCACTCCTAATGACGTGGTATAAATAGCGAGACGGGCTGCGTCAGCCTGTCATTGTTGAGGGCTGCGGTGTTCACCGGACATTATGGTAGGTGACGTGATACAACTCTGAGGACCGCCGCGTTCCATGGAGACAGCTGGCTGATTGGTCGATGAGAGCCCACTGTGGGTGGCGTATTCCATTCAGGGAAAAGGGAGCGGTGCTCAGCGAATCGAGTTGTGGCCGGTATTCCCGGTTAACACCACGACGTGCACACATACGGGGATCGATTGGTTGGAAGGTACACAAAAAAGCTGGAGACCGATTGGTTGGGACGGGTTGGGGTGAGGAGGCGGAGTGGTTGCATTACCAGGGTTGGAAGGTGCGTGATATCCGTGTCCCACTTAGGAAACCTGAACGGATACCTATGCAGACTTTGTGCCCCACACAAGGTTTCCGTTCGTTTCACGGAGGTTTTTGTTAGTCTCCCTACCTGCTTCCCCCATCTGCAACCTCCGGCAACTACCCGCAACCTCCGGGAACCGCGCGGAAACCTTGGGAGGGGCGCAAGGTCTTCAGAGGTTTCCGTTCAGGTTCCCTAAGTGGGACAGGGGCATACAAGGATGAGACGCGCCTGACAGTAACCCGGTGATTTTAAGGCCCACCCCACTCCCTCCGCCATTCTTCACAACACTAAGGAAAGTTATCGATTTTCGGTACTTATCACGTGTTATCCCCCATCTCCAGCGCGAGTGTATTTCAGTTCATGTCGGCCAGGCCGGGTGTCAAATTGGCAACGCTTGCTGGGAGCTCTATTGCCTGGAGCACGGGATCCAGCCGTATGGACAGATGCCCAGCGACAAGACCATACGGGCCGGAGACGACTCCTTCAATACCTTCTTCAGCGAAACGGGGGCGGGCAAGCACGTCCCGCGGGCCGTGTTTCGTCGACTTGGAACCCACGGTGAATGGTAATTTGAAATGGTAGTCGAGGGCTCATATATATGGGATTGTCTCAAAACGTCCACGCGTCGTGCAACGGAGGGTCGTTTGTGGCGCTGGTTAATTCTCTGTTCCCTGCTCTCTCCCCTGCAGATGAGGTGCGGACCGGCACATACCGGCAGCTCTTCCACCCCGAGCAGCTCATCACGGGAAAGGAGGACGCGGCCAATAACTACGCCCGGGGACACTGGTCGGTCGGCAAGGAGATCGTGGACCTGGTGCTGGATCGTATCCGGAAGGTGGTAGGTGGACCTGCAATAGAACTTCCCAGAATTCTTGTATTACCACCGAACTTCCGATAGTGTGTTCCTGTCCCAAGCGTCATCTGAGAACTGCGTGTACTGTGCATTTACCACACATTAAAGCAATGTCCACCCTACTGTGACATTTCCAGATATCGGTAAAAGGGTTGTCAATAAATACCCTAAGTACATATATAGTATTTGTATAAATATCTATCAGGTCTCCGAAATAAACTGTCCAACCGCACAGCATAAATCCTGTATTCCTGTTTCCATACAGTATAATTCCATGTCTATCAATTACATTATTTACATAAATATCAATCAGGTATCTGGGAACAAAAAAAAAATCCACACGTATCCAAATTGTCTGCATAGCTAAAGTTCTCAAATCCGAGCATAATTCTGGCGAAACTCATCTGCACCCTCATCTATGTCTGCACGTCCGTCCTGAAATGGAGCAACCGGAACAGCACAGAATACCCCCAACAGCACAGAATATTCCGAATACCGCCTTAGCATAGCTGTATATCTTTTTTGTCAAGTCAACACAAATTTAAAGCAGATGTATCTTGCTGTAACACGACGGAGGCCGATTAACTTACCGAATTTCGAAAGTGATTTGGACAGACATTCACTGGAGTTTAGAAGGATGAGGGGGTATCTTATAGAAACATATGCAATTATGTTTCTATGTTTCTAAATGTGGATGGGGAAGAGTTCTCATATATAGTGACCCAATGCAGCCAAATCCCCCGAGTCCAGACTGCCGACTAGATCAGCATTTAAATGTTGGGATAGACTATAAATAGACAATGTTGCTCGATCATTCCAGTCCAATCTTCATGAGCTCAAACTCAGAGGCAGTTTGGTGGCGTGTATCAGTAATGCCACATCCGGTATTCTATTCATGATTTCCGTTTTATCCAAGGCTGACCAGTGCACCGGACTGCAGGGGTTCCTCATCTTCCACAGTTTCGGCGGCGGCACTGGCTCGGGCTTCACCTCCCTCCTCATGGAGAGACTTTCCGTCGACTACGGTAAGAAATCCAAGCTGGAGTTTTCCGTCTACCCGGCGCCGCAGATCTCCACCGCCGTGGTCGAGCCCTAGAACTCGGTGCTGGTCACCTACTGCACCCTGGAGCACTCCGACTGGGCCTTCATAGTGGACAACGAGGCCATTTACGACGTGTGTCGGCGGAACGTGGACATCGAGCGCCCCACCTACACCAACCTCAACCGCCTGATCGCGCAGATCGTGTCGTCCATCACCGCCTCGCTGCGCTTCGACGGCGCCCTCAACGTGGATCTGACTGATTTACAAACCAACCTGGTCCCCGATCCGCGCATCCACTTCCCGCTCGCCAACTACGCGCCCCTGATCTCGGCCGAGAAGGCTTACCACGAGCAATTGTCGGTCCCCGAAATCACCAACGCCTGCTTCGAGCCGGCCAACCAGATGGTGAAGTGCGACCCCCGCCAGGGCAAGTACATGGAGTGCTGCATGTTGTACCGTGGGGACGTGGTGCCCAAGGACGTCAACGCCGCCATCGCCACTATCAAGAGTAAGCGCAGCATCCAGTTCGTGGACTGGTGTCCAACCGGGTTCAAGGTAAGTGAAGGGATTGAGACAAAGTCTTGTGTAGGCGGTGGAGGAGGGACATTGGCTATGTTTGTCCGATACCTCAGGTGAACGGCACAGCTAGAAATGTTAAATATATGTCCCTGTATTGATCGACAATAATTGAACAAGGACCTCGCCCATTCTCCCCACAGTGCCCTCCCTATTCAACACCACAACGCACTGAAGTCATTCCATGGGAATGTTTTAACCCGATCCTAACATTTGCAGGATACTTCCTGTCCTGATGCGGGCGCAAGGGATGGAGGGGAGCGGATAGATTTGAAGGAATTCGTGTGAGTGTAGACGGTGGGCCGAAGTACCTCTTTCTACCAGCAAAAATATTCGTGAATATTGAGCATCTGATAGGGGATAGTTCTTACTAGTCTCCCCACCTGCATCCACTGCCTGCAACCTCCGGCAACCACCTGTAACCTCCTGGAACCGCACGGAAACCTTGTGTGGGGCGCAACGTCTCCAGAGGTTTCCGTTCAGGTTTCCTAAGTGGGACAGGGGCATTACAGTCCCTGCTTCTCCCACCCCTTAGGGACGTGACACGTGGGGCCTGATTGCCGGGGTATCGTGTCTGGTTGTCTCACGTGTGGGTTCTACAGCGGGTTTAAGATTCTGGTGTCCACATGATAGAGCGGACGTGTCTGCACTGGAGAGGATGTTGAAAAGATTCGTCAGGATCTCGTCTGGAATTGAATGTTTTAGTGAGGGGGGAAAGACCGGAAATACTGAGTTTGCTGTTCACGGAGCGCAGGAAGTTAAGGGGGGACGACGATAGCGGTGGACACATGATAAAAGACGGAGACAGGGTTGATAATAAGAATTGTACCCCATCGTAGTGGTATTGATTTGATATTGACACGTGCACCGAGATACAACGAGTGGGGGAATCGAGGACAAGAGGACATGAGTTCAAGGTGAAGGGGAAAAGATTTAATAGGAATCTGACAGGTAACATTTTCACACAAAGGGTGGTGGGTATATGGAACGAGCTGCCAGAGGAGGTAGTTGAGGCTGGGACTACCCCAACGTTTAAGAAACAGTTAGACAGGTACATGGATTAGGTATGTTACAAAACCTACCTGAATCGTCATTGGGAATCTGCCCTCAGCCATGTCGGCGATTTTGGCGCTGTTTGGAGGGGGCGGGTTTAAAACGCGATTTTTACTAGGCTGTACTAATCGCACATGTTCAGCCTAGTAAATCATTAACGAAAAATCGCTGCAAGACCCGGTCGCAAAAGGTATTATTAGTTTTATAGGCCTCGATAATATAGTTCTAATAGTTTTAAAATTACTCTCTGATTTCGCAACATCTCGCAGCCCCAGGGTTTTATAAAGCAAACAATTAAAGGTATGTACCTTATTTTTACATTAAATGGGGCATATATATAACCCTATATATCAAGTTATCTATAACGAATAGTTCATTTTGGGCTTTTTATATCCCGCAGTATTTTTCTCGGCATTTGAGGGCACTAATCCAGCGCTATGTCAACGTTCTAAACCAGCGCGTTCCACATGAACCCATTAGAAAGCCGATTTAAATGGGCATTTATTTACAGCAATTGAACACTAAATTCCTTCCATTTGGCCTATAAATTAATGTAAATTAGATATAAAAATCATGTTATATTGTGAATTATTTGTGAATAATCTTTGGACACTTAGGCTATTTAAAAATGTTAATCTTTTCTTAAGAAATGGGCGTTTGACTATCCAAGATCACAGCTTTTTTGTAATGTCCATTGAAAATCAATAGGGAACAAGATGCTAATTTCCGAGTATGAAAATGGTCATAACTTTTTTAATACTTGAGATATGTACGTGAATTTGGTGTCAAATTAAACTTATTGTTATGCTTTATCTGATGGGATAAATTGCAGACTTGATTTTTTAAATCTCAAAATTTTGTAACGTTGCTACATGGATAGTAAAAGTTTGGAGGGATATGGAGCAAACGCAGGCAGGTAGGATTATTGTAGCTGGGACATGTTGTGGGCTAGTTGGGCGGAAGGGCCTGTATCCGCAATGTATGATTCGAACAGGAAGTGCTGGAGTAACTCACTGGGTCAGGCAGCATCTGTGGAGAAAATGGATAGGTCACGATTCACAGATTGCTGCAGTAACTCAGCGGGTCACGCAGCATCTGCGGAGAACTTAGATGGGTGACGTTTCACACAGTGCTGGAGTAACTCAGCGGGTCAGGCAGCATCTGTGGAGAACATGGATAGGTGACATTTCACACAGTGCTGGAGTAGCTCAGCGGGTCAGGCAGCATCTGTGGAGAACATGGATAGGTGACATTTCGGGGCGGCACCCTTCTTCAGACTGACACGATGTTAACAGATAAGGGGGTGATCGGCAGGTGAGTGTAGTGACAGGCGAGAGAAAATAAGGAGATAAGAGCATGTGAGATAAAGAGAGAGCTATGTATAAAGATTTAATAGGAATCTGAGGGGTAACTTTTTGTATGGGTGTATGGAGCAAGCGGCCAGAGAACGTAGTTGAGGCTGGGACTATTCTAACGTTTCAAAAACAGTTGGACAGGTACCTGGATCAGACTTGTTTGGAGGGATATGCACCAAACGCAGGCAGGTGGGACTAGTTTAGCTGGGATATGGTGATAGGTGTGGGCCAGTTGGGCCGAAGGGCTTGTTTCCATACTGTATGACTCGAACACCAAGTGCTGCAGTAACTCGGCGGGTCAGGCAGCATCTGTGGAGAACATGGATAGGTGACATTTCGGGACTGGACCCTTCTTCAGACTCACACAATGTTAACAGATGAGGGGGTGACCGGCTGGTGAGTGGAGTAAGTGACAGAGGCGAGGGAAGACAAGAAGATAAAAGGGTGTGAGATAAGGAGTGAGGAATGTATATGTGCAGCTTTAAGGGACATTGGTCAGGTAGCATTTAGAGTATTGCGTACAGTTCTGGTCACTCCATTACAGGACCGATGTGGAGGCTTTGAGGAAGGTGCAGAGACAGTTAACCAGAATGGTCTAAAAACAAGGAACTGCAGATGCTGGTTTTCAAAAAAGGACACAAAATGCTGGAATAACTCAGTGGGGCAGGCAGCATCTCGTGAAAGACGGAATTGGTGACGTTTATGGTCAAGACTGAAGAGGGTCTCGACCCGAAACATTACACATTCCTTCCAGTATTTTGTGCCTACCTAAGCAGTGCCTATTCACGTCGCGGTGTGCCAGCAGGCTGGAGGATCGGGCAAAGGCCTTGCCACAGAGTGGGCAGGTGAAGGGGTGCTGGCCAGTATGGACGTGCCGGTGCTCCAGCAGGTGGTCAAGGCGGGTGAAGCCGTTACCACAGGACGGCAGGGGAAGAGACGCTCACTGCTGTGGGCACACTGGTGCTGCCACAGGCTGGACATGCGGGTGAAACCCTCGCCACATTCAGCGCACTCAAAGGGTCTCTATCTGGTGTGTATCCGCTGGTTCTCCCGCAGCCCCCGTGCTCTCTTGCTGCAGTGGGAGCAGCTGCTCGCTGGCGTGAACCCGCCGGTGCTGCCGCAACCCCCGTGAGATGTCAAACGACTCACCGCAGTACGGGCAGTCTTAGAGCTGGCAGCTGGTGAGACGAGGCATGGGAGGCCATGGAAAAGCGCTCCCCACACACCGGACTGGGGAAGGGACGGTCGCTGTTGTGCACCTGCTGGTAGGACAGCAGGTTGGTGGAGCAGGTGAAGCCCTTGCCTTGCCGCTGCAGGTGAAGGTCCGCTCCCCGGTGTGCACATTCAGGGGAGTGCACGACTTGAAGACTTTGCCGCAGTCGGAGCAGGAGAATGGCCGCTCGCTGTAGTGCACCCGCTGGTGCTTCCGCGACCCCGACAACCGGGCACAGCTCTTGCCACGGGTTGAGCAGCCATAGGGCTTCTCGCCCATGTGTACCCACCGGTGCCCCTGCAGCCCCAACAAATCAACCATAGGAGCAACCATAGGGCGTCTCACCCGTATGCACTCGCTGGTGTATCTTCAGTTCCTGCGCCTTCTTGAAGCTCTTGCCGTAGTCGGAGCACTTCTCCCGCGTGGTGGATCTCTAGATGGCTCGTCTCTCCGTCCACAGCAACAGCTCTTAAACCCTGTAGGAGGGGAACACAGAGCTTCAACAAGCTGGCAAACAGGACATTACTAACACGTGAACATTACTGGTACATGAAGGGGGGGGGGGGGGGGGGGGGGGGGGGGGGGGGGGGGGGGGATGGGGGGACCTGGGGGAGGAGTTGAATGGGGGAGATTCGAGGGGGAAAGGAGGAGATAAGTGGTGAAGAGGCAAGGGGGGGGGGGGGAAGTGGGGAAGGGTTTGCGGACGGCGGAAGTGAGAGGAGGGGGTGAAGGGAGAGCGGTTATGAGGGGAGATTGGGGGGGAGAGGGAGTTGAGTGAGGGGAGATGGGGCGAAGGGAGGGGGTGAGGAAGCAAGTGGGAGAAGGGGGGCTGCACGGCCAGCGTACTGACGTCACCGCCAATCCGAGAGGGACTGTCGACCACGCAACCTGCCATTGCTCAGAGTCACATGGGGGGCGGCATGCATCATGGGAAAAAGGTAACGCAGTGCTGGAGTCACTCAGCGGGTTGGGCAGCTTCTGTGGAGAGAGGGAATGCGTAACGTTTCGGGTCGAGACCATTCAGCCTGATGGGAAGTACAGAGATAAGGAAGTGTAAGGAGTGAAAACAGGACAAAGGGAATGTAGTTGATGGAAAATGTAGAATAGATCATGGTTAGTTGGGGGAAGGCAACAGGCAATAGGTGCCCTAGGCCATTCGGCCCTTTCAGCCAGCACCGCCATTCAATATGATCATGGCTGATCATCCAGAATCTAAGTATCCCGTTTCTGCGTTATCCCATTACCCCTTGATAGAGGTCTTTAAAATGATGAGAGGGATAGACAGAGTTGATGTGGACAAGCTTTTCCCTTTGAGAATAGGGAAGATTCAAACAAGAGGACATGCCTTCAGAATTAAGGGACAGAAGTTTAAGGGTAACATGAGGGGGGACTTCTTTACTCAGAGAGGGGTAGCGGTGTGGAATGAGCTTCCAGTGGAAGTGGCGGAGGCAGCTTCGTTGGTATCATTTAAAAATAAATTGGATAGGCATATGGATGAGAAGGGAATGGAGGGTTATGTTATGAGTGCAGGCAGGTGGGACTAAAGGACAAAAGTTGATCGGCACGGACCTGTAGGGCCGAGATGGCCTGTTTCTGTGCTGAAAATTGTTATTTGGTTATATGGTTCTATGGTTATATGGTAACGTGCCAATATTAGGAGAAGGAGAGGTGCAACGAGACCTGGGTGTCCCTGTACATCAGTCACTGAAAGTACACATGCAGGTACAACAGGCAGTAAAGAAAGCTAATGTTGATCTTCATTACGAGAGGATTTGAGTTTACGAGGTCCTACTGCAGCTGTACAGGGCACTGGTGAGACCGTACCTGGAGTATTGTGTGTAATTTTGGTCTCCTAATTTGAGGTAGAACATTCTTGCTATTGAGGGAGTGGACCGTAGGTTCACCAGGTTAATTCCCGCCGGTGGACAAAAATGCTGCAGAAACTCAGCCGGTGAGGCAGCATCTTTGGAACAAAGAAATTCGTTCGCTTCATGGATGCTGCCTCACCAGCTGAGTTTCTCCAGCATTATTGCCTACCTTCGATTTTTCCAGTATCTGCAGGTATTCCTTAAACAGTTTAATTCCCGGGATGGCGGAACTGACATATGATGAAAACGTATGTTGACTGTGCTTGTATTTGCTGGAATTTAGAAGGAAGAGAGGGGATCTTATAGAAACATATAAAATTATTAAAAGATTGGACATGGTAGATGTAGAAAACATGTCTCCGATGTTCGGGGAATCCACAACCAGGGGTCACAGTTTAAGAATTAGGGGTAGGTCATTTAGGACTGAGTCGAGGAAAAACGTTTTCACACAGAGAGTAGTAAATATGTGGAATTCACTGCCCTGGAATTCTCTACTGCAAACCCACTGACTCCCATGGCTATCTGGACTACACTTCTTCCCACCCTGCTTCCTGTAAGTACTCCATCCCCTACTCCCAATTCCTCCGTATATGCCGCATCTGCACCCAGGTCATCGGAGAAGTCCTCATTCTTTAGGGAAAGGGGGTTACCCTCTTCTACTATAGATGGGGCTCCCACCAGGTTCTCCTCTACATCCCGTAGCTCTGCTCTCATTCCCCATCCCCCCACACGTAACAAGGACATAGTCCCCCATGTCCTCACCTTCCACCCCACCTGCCGTCACATACAACAGATAATCCTCCGACATTTTAGCCACCTCCAACGGGATGCCACCACTGGCCAAATCTTCCCATCTCCTCCCCTTTCGGCTTTCCGCAGAGATCGCTCCCTCCGTAACTCCCTGGTCAATTCGCCCCTTCTCACCCAAACCACCCCCTACCCTGATACTTTCCCTTGCAACCGCAGGAAATGCAACACTTGTCACTTTAACTCCCCCCTCAACCGCTTCCAAGGACCCAATCTGTCTTTCCAGGTGAGGCATATGTTCACCTGCACCTTCCCCAATCTCATATATTGCATCCTCTGTTCTAGGTGTCAACTTTGCCACATCAGTAAGACCAAGCGTAGGGTTGGTGATCACTTCGCCCAACTCCTCCGCTCAGTTCGCACGAACCAACCTGATCTCCCGGTGGCACAGCACTTTAACTCCCTCTCCCATTCCGAATCCGGCCTTTCTGTCCTGGGCCTCGTCCATGGCCAGAGGGAGTACCCTCTTCAGTCTCGTCCCAAAACGTCAACCATTCCTTCGCTCCCGAGATGATGCCTATCCCACTGAGTTACTCCAGCATTTTGTAAAACTGCATCTGCAGTTCCTTGTTTTTAAACAATGCTGGTTAACCATCTCTGCACCTTCCCCAAAGTCTCCACATCGTTCCAATAATGGAGTGACCAGAACAGTTTGTAATACTCCAAATGTATAAACCCGGCTAATTCTGCCAGAAGAAGATTGTGACCATGATTGCCTATTGCTTGTAGAAGCCGCTGGATTTACAGAGTTATCCGATTGATAATCCTGATCTGGTCCTATTTAACCATGGATCTTCACACCGACCCACCGACGACAGATTATTAGCAGGATATGCAGTGGTCAGAGCACACAAAGTGCTGGAGGCGCATGCTTTACCATCTGGAACTTCCGTCCAATCAACTGACCTGCATGCCATGACTCGTGTCGGCATATTGGCAAAATATAAAAGTGCTAATATCTACACTGATTCTCGTTATGCGTTTGGGATTGTACATGACTTTGGGCAGTTACGGAAAATAGAGGATTCATCACATCAACAGGAAAGACTATTAAGCATGGTCTTAAATTTATTGGATGCTATTCAATTGCCACGGGAAATTGCAATTATTAAATGGGAAGCTCATATATCATACTTGATGATGTATCAAGGGGGAACTGGTCAGCTGATCTTGTAGCCAAACAGATTGCATCGAGGCAAACCCCGCAATTACAAACAGCTAGAATTGAGTCTGCAGCACAAATAAAGCTCCCGAGTAGCATTGATGTAACCCAGTTACATGACGCCCAGAGCCAAGCATCACTCCAGGAATAGAATTCATGCAGCAAAGCAGGGAGTTATCAAGAATCCTTTGTTTGTGCCATTTATGCCATTTGGAAGAGTGGGCTGAAAGATGGCAGATGGAGTTTAATACTGATAAGTGTGCTACAGCTTGGCAGGTCAAATCAAAATAGGACGTATATTGTAAATGGTAGCGAATTGAGGAATGCAGTTGAACAGAGGTATCTAGGAATAACTGTGCATAGTTCCCTGAAGGTGGAATCTCATGTAGTTATTGTGGTAAAGGAAGTGTTTCGTGTGTGGGCCTTTATAAATCAGAGCATTGAGTATAGAATTTGGGATGTAATGTTAATATTGTATTGGACATTGGTGAGGCCAATTCTGGAGTATGGTGTACAATTTGGTCGCCTAATTATAGGAAGGATGTCAACAAAATAGAGACAGTACAGAGGAGATTTACTAGAATGTTGTCTGGATTTTAGAAACTAAGTCACAGAGAAGGTTGAACAAGTTAGGTAGTTATACTTTGGAGCGCAGAAGGTTAAGTGGAGACTTGATAGTGTCTTTACAATGATGAGAGGGATAAACAGAATTGACGTTGATAAGCTCTTCCCATTGAGCGTAGGGACGATTCAAACAAGAGGACATGACTTGAGAATTAAGGGACATAATTTTAGGGGTAACATGAGGGGGAACTTCCTTACTCAGAGGTAGCTGTGTGGAATGAGCTTCCAGTGAAAGTGGTGAGGGCAGGTTCGATTTGATATTTTAAAAATAAATTGGAAATGTATATGGACGGGAAAGGACTGCAGGGTTATGGGCTGAGTGCAGGTAGATGGGACTAGGGGACAATGCGTGTTCGGCACGGACTTGAAGGACCGAGATGGCCAGTTTTCCGTGTTGTAATTGTTATATGGTTGTATGGTGATAAGGAACAAGGACATGGCAGACAATTAAATAACTACTTTGGTTCTGTCTTCACTAAAGAATACATAAATAATCTGGGGAAATAGCAGGGGATCGGGGGTCAAATGAGATGGAGGAACTGAGTGAAATCCAGGTTAGTCGGGAAGTGGCGTTAGGTAAATTGAATGGATTAAAGACCGCTAAATCCCCAGGGCCAGATAGGCTGCTTCCCAGAGTACTTAAGGAAGTAGCCCCCGAAATAATGGATACATTAACGATAATTTTTCAAAACTCTTTGGATTCTGAAGTAATTCCCGAGGATTGGAGGGTACCTAAGCAAACCACACTTTTTAAAAAGGGTGGGAGAGAGTGCACGGGGAATTCCAGACCAGTTAGTCTAACATCGGTAGTGGGGAAACTGCAAGCGTCTGTTATTAAAGATGGGATAGCAGCACATTTAGAAAGTGGTGAAATCATTGGACAAATCCAGCATGGATGTATGAAAGGTAAATCATGTCTGATGAATCTTATAGGCATTTCCGAGGATGTAACGAGTAGTGGATAAGGGAGAACAGTGGATGTGTTATATCTGGACTTTCAGAAGGCTTTCGACAAGGTCCCTCATAAGAGATTAGTATGCAAATTAATGCACACGGTATTGGGGGTTCAGTATTGATGTGGATAGTTAACTGGCAGGCAGACAGGAAGCAAAGAGTAGGAGTGAACGGGTCATTTTCACAATGGCAGGCAGTGACTAGTGGGGTACCGTAAGGCTCGGTGCTGGGACTCCAGTTAATTACAATATATATTAATGATTTGGACAAGGGAATTGAATGCAACATCTCCACGTTTGCGGATGACACGAAGCTGGAGGGCAATGTTAGCTGTGAGGAGAATGCTAGGAGGCTGCAATGTGATTTGAATAGGTTGGGTGAGTGGGCAAATGCATGGCAGATACAGTATAATGTGGATAAATGTGAGGTTATCCAGTTTGGTGGCAAAAACAGGAAAGTAGACTAATATGTGAAAGATGGCCGATTAGGCAAAGGGGAGATGCAACGAGACATGGGTGTCATGGTACACCAGTCATTGAAAGTAGGCATGCAGGTGCAGCAGGCAGTGAAGAAAGCGAATGGTATGTTAGCATTCATCGCAAAAGTATTTGAGTATAGGAGCAGGGAGGTTCTACTGCAGTTGTACAGGGTATTGGTGAGACCACAACTGGAGTGTTGCGTACAGTTTTGGTCACTTAATCCGAGGAAAGACATTCTTGCCATAGAGGGAGTACAGAGAAAGTTCACCAGACTGATTCCTGGGATGTTAGGACTTTCATATGAAGAAAGATTGGTTAGACTGGGCTTGTACTAGCTAGAATTTAGAAGATTGGGGGGGGGGGGGGGGGGGGGGGGGGGGTTATAGAAACTTACAAAATTCTTAAGGCGTCGGACAGGCTAGATGCAGGAAGATTGTTCTCGATGTTCGGGAAGTCCCGAACCTGGGGCGATTGTTTAAGAATAAGGGGGAAATCTTTTATGACCGAGATGAGAAAAAAAAATCATATTGAGAGTGGTGAATCTCTGGACTTCTCTGCCACAGAAGGTAGTTGAGGCCAGTTAATTGGCTATATTTAAGACGGAGTTAGATGTGGCCCTTGTGGCTAGAGAGATCAGAGGGTATGGAGAGAAGGCATGTACAGGATACTGAGTTGGATGATCAGCCATGATCATATTGAATGACGGTGCAGGATCGAAGGCCTATTTTCTATGTTTCTATACTGTCCCTGACATCACTTGTCAGCCATGGTCGTCGCTTTCTCCCCTTGGAATCTTTCTGCTTTCTATGAATGAACTGATCCTGCTCCTTCTGTATTATTGCTAGAAACACCTGCCATTTTTGATCCATTGTCATCCTTGCAAGTGCATCTTTCCAGTCAACCTTGGCAAGCTCCTCCCTCGTGGTCCCATAGTCCCCTTTATTCAACTGTAAAACTGACACCACCGATGTCTCTTCTCCCTCCCTAATTGTAGATTAAACCTGACCATGTTATAGTCACTGCTTCCTAATGGCTCATTGACCTCGAGGTCCTTTATCAAATCCGGTTCATTAAATAACACTAAATCCAGAATTGTCTTCTCCCTTTTAGGCTCCAATACAGCTGTTCAAATAATCCATCACGAAGGCACTCTACAAAGTCCCTTTCTTGGGGTCCAGTACCAACCTGATTTTCCCAGTCTACCTGCATGTTGAAATCTCCCACAACACCACAGCATTACTTTTGCTACATGCCGATTTTAACTCCCAATTCACCTTGCGCCCTATGTCCAGGCTACGGTTTGGGGGTCTGTAGATTAGTCCCATTGGGGTATTTTTACCCTTATAATTCCTTAGTGTTATCCATACTGACTCCACGTCTCCTATTTCAATGTCACCCCTTGCAAGTGACTGAATTTCAATCCTCACCAACAGGACAGCCCCACCCCCTCTGCCTACCTGTCTGTCTTTTCGAAAGGAGGTATACCCTTGAATATTCAGTTCCCAGCCCTGGCCCTCTTGCAGCCATTTCTCAGTAATTCTCACAACATCATACTTGCCAGTTTCTAACTGAGCGTCAAGCTCGTCCACTTTATTCCTTATACTTCGCGCATTAATGCACAATATTTGACCCCCGTATTCACTCCCCCCTCGTAATTGGCCCTGACCTTACTCTGTTGTCCATTTCAAGCTTTCCTTCCGATTAATTCCAGAATCTTTTCTAATTTTCCCCGTTGCCACTTCCCCTTCAACTCCATCGTTATACTCCCAATTGTCAATCCCACCACCCACTATTTAGTTTAAACCCACACGTGTAGCCCTAGCAAAACTGCCTGCCAGAATATCGGTCCCCCTCCAGTTAAGGTCCCATTTGTACAGGTCACCCCTACCCCAGAAGAGATCACAGTGGTCTGTAAATTTAAGTCATTGCTCCCTGCACCAGCACGTCAGCTAAACATTCAGATCCCCTATCTCCCTGTTCTTGTCCTCTCTAGCACGAGGTACTGGATGCAAACCAGAGATAACCACCCTAGAGGTTCGGCATTTCAGTCTTTAGTCAGTTCTGTCATTTGTAGCAGTTTCGATGTAGCTGAGGTAGAGTTCGGTGTTAGGGCCACGGTACGCCTCAAACAAGGATTGTTCGACGTACCCTACAAAGAGGGAAGTATAGCTCGGGCCATGCGCGCGCCCAGAGCGATGCCTTGGATCTGGCGGAAATGAGAAGAATCAAACGAAAGGTTGTTGTGGATTAGGAGCAGCTCCGCTAGGCGGAGGAGAGTAATCGTGAGATGAGACTTCCACTGCTGACTCACTATCGATGCTTTAATGTATGTACTCATTCCAGATTAATTCATTCTCCTGCAGTATGTACAGTAATATCAATTGGCTAATTGTACTACGGATTTCTGCACTCCCCATGGTTGTACAACTCCGGATCGAAGAGGAGAATTTACCAGGAGCCCTGCTGCAGTTATGTTGTATAGGTAGGTTCGGAAGTGCCATGTGATTATGTATACTATTACTAAAACTCTCATCATGTCCTCTTCCGGTTTGCGTTGTTTTTAAATTTGTGCAAAAACGGTACCGTATATCGTTAGGATTTTTTTTGCCGCCTTACTCACCGTTCTCCTCCCCCAAGCGCACCAAGTTTTGTTCAGATCGCTGGAATATTACAAATGTTATGAAGGGTTTAAAGAGAAGATTGGTCTTCTCGTCTGTCAGTCACCATTAAGACGCCCCTTCTGGCACCCGCTGTCAATCACCGGGGCGAGGAGAATAAAGTCCCGGAGGCTGGGCGTGTGTCCGGAAGTCAGGCGTGAGTCAGTCCGCAAGCGGCGAGTGCGAGTTGAGTCCAGAAGCCGTGAGTGAGCGAACAATGAGTGCGGAAGCCGGAAGCTGTGAGTGAGCGAACTGCGAGTCCGGAAGAGCGGATTGAGCGAACTGTGAGTCCAGAAGCAGTCCTTTCTATAATGTTATATGTTTCCCCAAATAATCCCCCTCATCCTTCTAAACTCCAGTGAATACAAGCCTAGTCTATTCAATCTTTCCTCGCATGACAGTCCCGCTATCACAAGGATCAATCGCGTGAACCTACGCTGCACTGCCTCAATCACAAGGATGTCCTTCCTCAAATTATGAGACCGAAACTGGATTCAATATTCCAGATGTGCTCTCACCAGAGCCCTATACAACTGCAGAAGAACCTCTTTACTGCTATACTGAAATCTTCTTGTTATGAAGGCCAACATTAGCATTCTACACTGCCTGCTGTACCTGCACGGCACCGTTCAGTTGGTGTGCAGTCTGAAGAAGGGTTTCATACCGAAACGTTGCCTATTTCCTTCGCTCCATTGATGCTGCTGCACCCGCTGAGTTTCTCCAGCACTTTTCTCTCCCTTCGATTTTCCGTCATCTGCAGTTCCTTCTTAAATACCAACTTTCAGTGACCGGTGTACAGGGACTAAGTGAATTGCGAGTCCAGAAGCCGCGGAGGCGATCCGGTGGGCAGAGCCAGCCCGATTGCTGCAAGTTCGAGATCCTGGGGAAGTGTGGAGTGAGAGTGGGAAGATTGAGGGAGAGGGGCGCTGGCAAGGCTCTCCACCTCAGTCCACACCCCCCCCCCCCCATCCCACTCCCCTCGCCCCCCCCCACTCCGCCCCTGCCTGAAGCCGCCCCGCTCTCCCCCAGGCTACAGAAAGTTCCCTCCGGCCCCCACCTGAAGCCTCCCCATCCGCAGCTGCAGGACTAGCCCAATAATCCATTCTGCTCACAATGTGCATACTAATCCTCTGGAAACCAGTCCCTTTGGCCCACAACATACATACTAGTCCTCCAGAAAGTCCCCTCCCCCCACTAGCCACCGCCTGAAGCTGACTCCCTCCCCCGGCTGCAGAACGCAACAGGAGACGGAACAAGAAAATGGACAATAAATCTCCTTTATAACGTTTAAAATTTTGTAATATTTAAGTTATTCACATTTTAAGATTTAATAAATCCCTTTTCTTCTTGCCGTGCCGTTAGCTGCAGCTGCGCAGTAATGCCTGCGTGCTCTACGTCACAATGGGAACCGAATGGAAGAAAAAAAGAACGAAAAAGAGATAGAAAGAGATGAGAGAGAGAAAGAAAGAAAAAGAGGAGAGTTTAGTTAAGCGAGATAGATAGAAAGTAAGAGAGAGCGGATAAAGCTGTTAGGGGGGGGGTGTGTTGGGGGGGGGGGGGGGGGGAGGGGTGGAGCGTGGGGGAGTGAGGGGAGGATGTGGGATCAAAGGCATCACAACGGGGACCCGTCAGCCGTGCCTGCGCAGTTGGGGGCTATGCGTGAGTGGCGAATTATTGGAATTGGTGGAAAGGTGGAATATTGCATTGGTCGACCAAACCTCATATGTGGAACTAGAACCCACATCTAGTTATGTACGTTTTAAAATTAATTTGCACGAGTTGGCTTTGGAAGTGAATCAGATGGTTGACACACTTATGCCAACTTTACTGATTTGATGTTGCCAAATCATCCTCAAAGTTGCTGTTGTTAAGCTAAAGTTGACTGACAAAACGAAAGGCAAAGAACAAAGAACATTATGACCCTTTGGCCCACAATGTCTGTGGCGAATATGAAGCCAAGATCAACTAATCTCCGCGGCCCGCACGTGATCCACACCCCTCCATCCCCTGCATATCCAGGTGTCCAATCAAAGGATATAGAATAATGCCATGGAACCGGCAAAAAAACTCATAAATGACTATTTATTGAGTTCAACATCTGAAATTTTTCTTCTCATTCTCCTGACCAGTAAGGAGCCAATCAACGTACCGCATTTCAGTTGTTTAGTCTTTCCTTGATGAGTACTGCAGCACCGAGTGATAATTAAAGTTCCATATCCGCCACAGGACTCTCAATTTCACTGCCTACTAAGTTGGTTGCCGTATTGAGTGGCGCTAAATATCTAGGCTTTGGATCCATTCCCGAGGGTCCTTGAAAGAAATTCAACTGCTGTAGCTCTACTTCGATGAACATTGTTTGTATAATCTTCGCTCTCTGTGTCACTCCATCACTACATCCCCACAGTTTGATTGCATCACAACTACCCCATGGTGTGCCAGTCCATCAGTACTATTTTACAGTGTAATTCCATCAGTAATACCCTACAGTGTGTCACTTGCACCAGTACTACCTCACAGTGCGTCAGTCCATGTGAATAGGGCTGTTGGGCCAAAGCCAAATAAGCCAAAGTCAGGCAACGCCATTGTCGTGCGAGACTTCATTGTGAGAGGTACGGACAGGGGTTTCTGCCGCAACAGACGGGATTCGAGGAAGGTGTGCTGCCATCCTGGTTCCAGAATCCAGGAGGTCACGGACAGAGTGCAGAAAATCTTCAAGGGCGAAGGTGAACAGCCGGAAGTGGAAGTGCATGTCGGCATAAACGATGTCGGAAAGAAGGGGATTCATATTCTGCAGCGTGACTTTTGAGAGCTCGGAAAAATGCTGAAAAGCAGGACCTCGTGCTGGCGAAAGCAGGAACAGGGACATACGGGACCTGCATGTGTGGCTGAGGAACCGGTGCACGGGGCAGAGATTTAGAATGTTAGATCACTGGGATCTGTTTTGGAGTAAGGTGGAACTGTACAAAAGGGACGGATTGCATCTTAACAGGCGGGTGACCAGCATTCTAGCAGGCAGGTTTGCCACTGCTACACGGGTGGTTTAAAATGAATAAAGGGGGTGGGGTGTCGAATGGGATCGTTGAGGATGAAGTTAAAGGGAAAGGGTTTCTTAAATGTGTGAGCGTAGAGACAGAGGGGTGTAAAATGAGGGTAGAAGCAATAGGTAGCAAGGTGAAAAGTAAAAGTGGCAGGAAGACAAATCCAGGGCGAAATCAAAAAGGGCCACTTTTCAACATAATAGTATAAGGGGTAAGAGTGTTGTAAAAACAAGCCCGAAGGCGTTGTGTCTCAATGCAAAGGAGCATTCGTGATAAGGTGGACGAGTTGAATGTGCAGATAGCTATTAATGACTATGATATAGTTGGGATCACGGAGACATGTCTCCAGGGTGACCAAGGCTGGGAGCTGAACATCCAGGGATATTCAATATTCAGGAGGGATAGGCAGAAAGGGAAAGGAGGTGGGTAGCGTTGCTGGTTAGAGAGTAGATTAACGCAATATAACTGAAGGACATTAGCTTGGAGGATGTGGAATCGATATGGGTAGAGCTGCGAAACGCTAAGGGGCAGAAAACGCTAGTGGGAGTTGTGTACAGGCCACCTAACAGTAGTAGCGGAGTTGGGGATGGCATCAAGCGGGAAATTAGAAATGCGTGCAACAGAGGTAAAACAGTTATAATGGGTGACTTCAATATACATATAGATTGATTGAATCAAATTGGCAAAGGTGCTGAGGACGAGGATGTCTTGGAATGTAATCGGGATAGTTTTCTAAACCAACATGTAGAGGAACCAACGAGAGAGCAGGCTATTCTATAGCAGGTTATTGAGTAATGAGGAAGGGTTAGTTAGCAGTCTTGTTGGGTGTGGCCCCTTGGGCAAGAGTGACTATAATATGGTTGAGTTATTCATTAGGATGTAGAGTGACATTGTTAATTCTGAAACAAGGGTACTGAACTTAAAGAAAGGTAACTTTGAAGGTATGAGACGTGAATTGGCCAAGGTAGACTGGTAATTGATTCTTAATGGGTTGACGATGGATATGGGATGGAAGGCATTTACAGACTGCATGGATGAACTACAACAATTGTTCATCCCAGTTTGGCAAGTAAAAATATATCAGGGAAGGTAGTGCATCCGTGGATAACAAAGGAAATCAGAGATAGTATCAAAACAAAAGATGAAGCGTACAAATTAGCCAGAAAAAGCAGCCTACCGGAGGACTGGGAGAAACTCAGTCCAGCAGAGGAGGACAAATGGCTTAATTAGGAAAGGGCAAATGGATTATGAAAGCAAACTGGCAGGGAACATAACAACTGACTGCAAAAGCTTTTATAGATATGTGAAGAGAAAAAGATTAGTTAAAACAAATGTAGGTCCCTTGCCGTCAGAAACAGGTGAATTGATCATGGGGAACAAGGACATGGCCGACCAATTGAATAACTACCTTGGTTCTATCTTCACTAAGGAATACATAAATAATCTGCCGGAAATAGCAGGGGACCGGGGGACAAATGAGATGGAGGAACTGAGTGAAATCCAGGTTAGCCGGGAAGTGGTGTTAGGTAAATTGAATGGATTAAAGTCCGATAAATCCCCAGGACCAGATAGGCTGCATCCCAGAGTACATAAGGAAGTAGCCCCAGAAATAATGGATGCATTAGTGATAATTTTTCAAACTCTTTAGATTATGGAGTAGTTCCTGAGGATTGGAGGGTAGCTAATGTAACCCCCCTTTTTAAAAAAATGGAGGGAGAGGAAAACGGGGCATTACAGACCAGTTAGTCTAACGTCGGTAGTGGGGAAACTGGTATAATAGTAAGAGTAAACGAGATCTTTCCAGTTTGAAGTTTGATCGTTATTTTATGAGGAGTAACGTTGAGGGATTATGGGATGAACCCCGCCAGGACGCATGCGTGTCATTCTTCAAAGCAGCGGTGTGAAATCACAGATAACTGTAATGACTAAACATAGCAAGATTAGAGAAGAGATACCAGTTGAGTATGTGATCATGGGTGGGAGCGGAGGGCACGTAATCCCTCAACGGTACTCCTCATAAAATAACGATCAAACTACAAACTGGTAAATTCTCGTTTAATCTTACTATTTTACTTCGGAGTCACGTGAGTGACTACGTGAAGATTTGAAAGCTCTGTGATTTCATGCCGTGGAAATGAGTCCATGCATCACATCTGCCTTGATAACTGTAGGAAGAATTGTGTCAACATAATTTGGACATGAATTCGACATTGAAAATCATAACATTTATTAACACAAAATTATAACCCCTATATATGGGGTAAATTAAATTACAGAACTTAAAATTGTTTCTGCAAACGTTCCAGTTTTCATGACTGGTTTATTATAAAACAGTTGGAATGTTTTTTCCCCTGACCATCCTGCTGCCTTGAGGATTTGGTCCATTGGTACATCCAACTGTATTGCTGCCGATGTAGCTGCAGCCCTGGTGGAATGAGATTTAAAAATATTTATATCCACCCCAGCCTGAGTTAGCGCCTGTTTTAGCCATCTTGAGATGGTCTGGACCGTCACGTTTTTGTGTGGCGGCTTATGGCTGACTAAGAGTGCCTTCTCATTGCCTCTGATGATTTTCGTTTTCTGCATGTATAACGACAGATGTCTTACTATACAGAGACGGTCATCAGTTGGGTATGACCTAAATTCTATATTGAGGCCTGCTGATCCCTGTCTGTTCTGCTGTACTAATTCATAAATATGAAAAGTAATATTTTCATGTGTAGCAGTCATGCTGTCCACTCTTAATTTATGTAATGACTGTACACTTTGTGCCGTAACTAATGCCATTAGCATGACTGTTTTAATCTCAGTCTGTGTAGGGACAGAGCTGTTGCTGGAGACCAATTCCTGAGCATCTTCAGGACAATACTTGCATCCATATTTGGGAGTACCTGGTTCTTGGGGGATTGGTATTAAAAATTCCCCTCATATGTTTTGTTACCAGTAGGTGAGTCCCAACAGAGTGACGCTCTGTCCCTTGCCATAGGTACGTTGATAGGGCACTTCTGGCGCAGTTGATGGCACTATAACTGAGCCCCTCGTCATAGTGGAGGCCTGCCAGATATTCCAGAACAGACGGGATGTTCATCTCTCTGTAGGTGATGTTGTTTTTGTGGCAGTATATCTCCCACTTCCTGATATAGACCAGATACTGGTTTTTGGTTGACTGTCTTTGGGCCGCCGAAATTATGCTCACTGTTCGGTCCGTCAGTCCCAGTTGTAGTAGTGGTGTTTTTAAACTCTAAAAATTAGTAAATTCAAATGTTTATGACATGGGTGGCTATCCCTTGTTACGGGATGAAGCAATGCATCTGGTCTATGTGGGATGGTGATACATGGTTCTAATACCATGTTTAGTACCACTGGAAACCATGGTTGAGTGGGCCAATCGGGTACTACCAAAATACCAGACGCAGAGTCTTGCTGGATTTTCCTTAATACCCGACTGATGAGGCAGAAAGGAGGGAATGCGTAAATAAACCATTTCTCCCAATGCAGCGAAAATCCATCTGTCGCCGCTGCCCCAGGGTCTGGTTCCCATGAAACATAATTTGATAACTGGTGATTAAGTCTGGATGCGAATAGATCGATATCTGGTGTTCCATATCGTGCTGTAATATCAGCAAATACTTTTTCATTCAACATCCATTCGGTATTTTTCATTAGATTTGCGTGACCTGGTGTCAGCCACTAAATTTAGTCTTCCTGGTAGGTAAGTAGCTGATATCCAAATATCTATCTGGATACACCATTGCCAAATTGTATTAGCCAGATTGTCACTTGGTGTCGATTTTCTTCCACCCATGTGGTTGATGTATGCTGCCACGGTGGTATTGTCTATCTGAAGTCTACCATGCTGGTGATATGACCCAGTACAATATGACTTTAGGCCATAGAATGCACCCAACATTTCCAGGTAGTTTATGACCAGTGTGAGTAATAATGATGCCTCCTGAGCAGTTCATCTACCTCCACAGCTGGTGATGGAATTGGTGGAACCCCACCCAAGTGCACTGATATCAGTTTGTAGTACCTTAGAAGGGTTACTGACAATGATTGGATTGGAACAAAGCCAGATGTTATCTATCCCCCATTTTAGTTCCACTTTAGCTTTGATTGGTAGCTTCATAGGTCTGTCAAAGTGACCAGCATAGATTTTGAGTGCTTGTATTTTTGCTCTCTGTAAGTTTTAGTAATGTAAAGGTCCAAATTGTGTGGCTGGAAAAGCAGCCACCATTTTGCCAATTACTTTTGCTTCCAATCTGATGGATGGTTTGCTGATGTCAATGAGGTTATTGCAAGCCTCTATTAATTCTGTTGCCTTTCCCTTAGGCAAAGTCACCGACATGTGAACAGATTCAATGGTGAACCCCAAACAGTCCATAGTAGTGGAAGGCGTTAATTTAGATTTAACTGGATGGATAATAAACCCCAGTTTTTCAAATAACTGTTTTGTGGCTGTTACAGTTTGTTTGGCCAATTCCAAAGTTTTGCCCACAGTACGTATGTCATCTAGATATGCCATGATCATGTGTTTTCGTTTCCGTAGAAACGCTAGGGCTGGTTTCAAACTTTTTTGTGAACAGCCTGGGGCTGGTGATAACCCATTTGGTAGTGCGTTATACTGCCAGAGCTGTCCCATCCAGTTGAATTTTAAGTAACATCTGTGGTCACCTCGTATAGGCACTGAATAATAAGCATCTTTTAAATCGATGCTGGCGATGAAGTAACCTTTGGAAATTAATTGTTTAGCAGTAACAAAGGTTTCCATTTTGAAATGAATATATTGTACAAATGTATTCAATTTGGTCAGATCTATGATGATGCGCCAACCACCATCTTTTTTTATGTTTGGTAAATATATTGGACACGAATTCCAGTGGTTCTTGTTGGGTTTTTTCAATTACACCTTTTGCGTAAAGCCGCTCTAGTTCAGCTTGTGCCTCTGATTTTTCTTTACCAGAAAGTACGAACATTCGGTTCGGTATACGTTGAACTGGAGGGCTGTACTTGTGTATAAATTATATCGTATATCCCTGGATACTGCTTAAAATGTAAATATCGGTTGTTAACATGCTCCATGCATTCAAAAAGTAGTGTAATCGCCCCTCAACCTCAATGCTCCCTGTATTTTGTAGGGAACCAGACCCACCTACCACCATAGTTAGCAGTGGCAGGTTTACTTCTTCCTGTAAGTTCTTCACTGATGTTGATGCGCTGGTGTCTGGATTTGTGGTTTGGTTTGTGTTGGAGGTTTGCGTATCTTCCAGGAAGGCCGGCCTGGGCCATGGCCTAAAAAAGACTCATGTTAATGTGCCGGGCCTTCGAGCTTTCACCAGTCAGTCTTGCTCTACTGGTGGGTGCGTATGGGTGCTGTCTATGGGTGTAGTGGGTTTGTCATGGAGTCCCTATTTATTACTCCCAGGGTTTTTACTTCCTCATCGAGCTCCTTGACTTGCTTCGATAGGTTGCCTCCAAATAATAGTATCGGTGGTTTTATGTTCCCAGGTTTGCACAGACTCGCGAATTTTGGATTCAATGTGGGTTGGATGGCACTTTACGTGATGTTATTTATCTCATATTGAGTATTACAAAGTAGTGCCAGCGCATCTTGTTGGTTCTGGGACATGTCCTTGTCGTCCACTGTGCGGGCAAATGCAGTTATCCCTGCTGTTAGGAGTTTCAATACTTCTTTTAGTTTGACATCAATACTTCTGACTCCTATTCCAATGTGTTCCATATACAGGTGTTTACTACTGGAACATTCAGGGATATGCAGTTGCCCGGTGCCAGGTGTCTTGATGTGGTGTCCAGTACAGCCTGTTCTTGTAACTGGTTGAGAGAAATATAGTCTATACTGGCAGCTAGCTTTTGCTCCAGGTTTTGGCCAGTCTGGTCTGGCGGTATAAAGTTGGACACCATGTCCAGTAGGTTTTTATCTCGTTCCTGTCCCCCTGCACACTTGACATTTCTTCTGCGGACCCCTCTTCCAGGTCAGCCCAGAGCTGACCCGCAATGCTCCCCTCTGATGAGGTAGAAGAACCGTGCATCCCTTCAAGAGGTACTGCTGTGAGTTTGCCATAGAGCCCACTGTGACCCGAATCCATCTCCCGGAGCATGTCACGTTGGAGCAAATGCTCCACACGCCGCTCCATCCGGCCCCAGCGCTCACGGTCGCTGGCCGCCCGCGGTTGTTCAAAGTCAAACTCCTTTGAGTCCACGACTTTGTTTGTTTTTTTGTCTAGCCTTACCGCCCGGCCGGGGAGTGGATCTGGCCGGTGCGGAGGCGACATCGGGCACAGCTGATCCCACTATCGGTGATCTAGGTGCCGCTGGCTGCTGCTGGCTGCCCGCTACTCCGCGGTCCTCCCTTCCCAGCTTTGGCGCAGCCCTCGTCTTCTTGGATTTGTCCATGTTCCCCACCTGTAAGTTAGTATAGGAAACAGAAAACAAGACCGCAGAGTAAAGCTTACCTACAGGTTCCGCTTTTAAACTGCCGCTGCGGGGGAACGTCGTTCCACCGCGCCTGACGTTTCGCAATGCGTGTAGCGATATGACACGCATGCGTCATGGCGGGGTTCTTCACGTAGTCACTCACGTAACTCCGAAGTAAAATCAGCTATTAAAGATGGGAGAGCAGCACATTTGGAAAGTGGTGAAATCATTGGACAAAGTCAGCATGGATTTATGAAAGGTAAATCATGCCTGACGAATCTTATAGAATTTTTCGAGGATGTAACTCGTATAGTGGATAAGGGAGAACAAGTGGATGTGTTATATCTAGACTTTCAGAAGGCTTTCGACAAGGTCCCACATAAGAGATTAGTATACATACTTAAAGCACACGGTATTGGGGGTTCAGTATTGATGTGGATAGAAAGCTGGCTTGCAGACAGGAAGCAAAGAGTAGGAGTAAACGGGTCCTTTTCACAATGGCACGCATTGACTAGTGGGGTACCGCAAGGCTCAGTGCTGGGACCCCAGCTATTTACGATATATATTAATGATTTGGACGAGGGAATTGAATGTAACATCTCCAAGTTTGCGGATGACACGAAGCTGGGGGGCAGTGTTAGCTGTGTGGAGGATGCTAGGAGGCTGCAAGGTGACTTGGATAGGCTGGGTGAGTGGGCAAATGCATGGCAGATGCAGTATAATGTGGATAAATGTGAGTGTATCCACTTTGGTGGCAAAAACAGGAAAGCATGCTAATATCTGAATGGTGGCCGATTAGGAAAGGGGGAGATGCAACGATACCTGGGTGTCATGGTACACCAGTCATTAAAAGTAGGCATGTAGGTGCAGCAGGCAGTGAAGAAGGCGAATGGCATGTTAGCATTCATAGCAAAAGGATTTGAGTATAGGAACAGGGAGGTACTAGTACAGTTGTGCATGGTCTTGGTGAGACCACCCCTGGAGTATTGCGTACAGGTTCAGTCTCCTAATCTGAGGACAGACATTATTGCCATAGAGGGAGTACAAAGAAGGTTCTCCAGACTGATTCCTGAGATGTCTGGACTTTCATATGAAGAAAGACTGGATAGACTCGGTTTGTACTCGATAGAATTTAGAAGATTGATGGGGGATCTTATAGAAACTTACATAATTCTTAAGGGGTTGGACAAGCTAGATGCAGGAATATTGTTCCCGATGTTGGCGAAGTCCAGTACAAGGGGTCACAGTTTAAGGATAAGGGGGAAATATTTTAGGACCGAGATGAGGAAAACATTTTTCACACAGAGAGTGGCGGATCTGTGGAATTCTCTGCCACAGAAGGTAGTTGAGGCCAGTTCATTGGCTATATTTAAGAGGGAGTTAGATGTGGCCCGTGTGGCTAAATGGATCAGGGGGTATGGAGAGAAGGCAGGTACAGGATACTGAGTTGGATGATCAGCCATGATCATATTGAATGACGGTGCAGGCTCGAAGGGCCGAATGGCCTACTTCTGCACCTATTTTCTATGTTTCAATGTTTCTATGTTTCTATGTGTACTGCCCCAGATACGTCACTCCATGAGTACAACCCACAATGTGTCACTCCATCTGAACTGGTCCACAGTGTGTCCCTCCATCAGTAAGAATGAGGAGTAAGAATCAAAATAATGGGTAAGCCATTTAGAACGGGCGAGGAAACACTTTTTCTCACAGAGAGTGGTCAATCTGTGGAATTCTCTGCCTCAGTGGTTGGTGGAGGCAGGTTTTCTGGATGCTTTCAAGAGAGAGAGAGCTAGATAGGGCTCTTAAAATAGCGGAATCAGGGGATATGGGGAGAAGGCAGGAACGGGGTACTGATTGAAGATGCTCAGCCATGATCACATTGAATAGCGGTACTGGTTCGAAGGGCCGAATGGCCTACTCCTGCACCTATTGTCTATTGTCTACTGTATGTAATTCATACAGAACTATCCGATAGCATATCAGTCCTTCAGTACCACTCCACGGGTTGTCATATCAACAGTACTACCCGCGTAGTGTGTCACTCCATCAGTACTACTCCACAGTGCGTGGAACATCGCATGCAGCAGATGAGATTAGAGGATGTGCAAGTGAACACCAGTCTCAACTGGAAGGGCTGCTGGAGTGTGAGGGAAGAGGTCTAGAAACAGTTCTTACATCACACGGTGGCTAACCATTTTAACCGCTATTCCCAAGAAAGTCTTTGGAGCGAGGTGAGGGCGAGCAGGAGGAGCGGTGGGGAAAACAGATAGATAAAGAAAGTGGGTACAAAGATGAAAGTGGGAGGTAGCGGATAATATGAAAGTGGAAGATGTGGAGCGAGAGTGAGTGAACAATCAAAGGGAGAGTTGGAAAATGAAGAGAGAAGGGAGTTCCGAGCGAGTGCGCTGGGAAGAGGAAAAGAGGGAAGGGTCAGAGAGATACTGAGAAACGGACGGAGGGATGCAGTGAAAATGAGAGGGAAAGGAGGGGTGTTAGACATATTTTCCCAACAAACGACAGTTACAGAAATTTAGATCCAACGGAATGCTTAATACATGAGAGAGGATCGCACAGAGTACAGGCGTCTGAGGGAGTCTCTCTTCCGAAGCAGTGATCAAACTCGTTCTTTTATACAATGGAGTAAACAAGGAGGTATCGACCACAACTAAATCTCATTAGGTATCGGACCACAACTTAATCTCATCACGCAGGTATCGAACACGACTTAATCTCAACACACAGGACCACAACTTAATCTCATCATGCAGGGTACAAAGTACAAATCCACAGTCAGCACATAATGTCATCCCAAGATAGACTTGCCCATACATGGTTATTAAAGGTGCATTTCCCAATAACTATAGGAATTATTTTTTATATCAGGGGTAAGGGGAGAGAGGTTGTCAGAGAGAGAGGGTGGAGCAGATAGTGAGAATAATGAGTGTATGGGAGGGAGTAACAGTTGAGTGAGAGGACAGCAGTAAGGATGGAGGGAGAGAGATAGGGAGGAGGGAAATGTGCGACATCATTCGCTGTTTTATTTTGGTTTAAGACAATTCTGAGGCGGCAATGTTTCTGTTCTCTGAGTGTCGTGAGTCTTTGAAATGTTCTTCCTCAGAGGCGATGAAGGCAGAGAATGTTATTGTCCCAGGACAAAGTCAGATCCATTCCAGGCAAGCAAGGAGTGAATGGTTCCCCGTGTCGCCGTGAGTTTTGGGTTTAGGTTACAGTCAGAGGAGCCGTGTTCACATTGAGTGGTGAAAAAGAGTGGTGGCAGCATTTTAGTCAGAGTCGAACATGAACCAATTCCTCAACCTGTGGACAAGGGTCGCCCAGTCCACCTTCAAACTGGGCACCAGAAACCTTAAGGGGATCCCTGGAATCTGGGATGGTCTTGCTGAGTGAAGCAGATTGAAGGAAATCAGATCAACAGAGTTGTATCTGACGGAGTTTGAAAGAATATTCCCTTTGCTGGAACAATTCCGCTCCCAATTTCTATCCCTCAGTATCGCCGCAAGTTTCTCAATCAATTCTCTGAATAAATCACAACCGGTCTCAGCGGGGATTTCACTTGGCTTATGTCATCTTTTTGCGAATAATTTAAAAATCTCTATTTTTAAACTCTGTTGAAACTCCACTGTCCCGGTGGAGACGAAGAATGATCTCAAATATGGGAGAATGTTGTGCCCTAGCATTTCAATCCGAGAGATCACCGGTAGCTCACGGGAACACGTCGCTGAAGAGAGAACATGGGGGGAACGCTGCAGGAATATGATAACGTGGAGAAAATCTTGTATGTAATAATTGCTGTCGTCGGAATCCCTGGTACGTGAGTAGAACAATTCAAGTTGTATAACTCCGTGTGTTAAGATATGTTGAGCTGATTATGATCATCTTACAAGCTTCCCTACAGATAATCGTTGTACAAGAATATGTGAGGTCTGTCAATCCTCTCAGTGAAATATATTTGAATTAAAGCTGCGATTTTTCTTATTTTGAGGCAGCCAAACTAACCTTCTCTTTTTCTCACTGCCGGGACCCACTAGAATGTTGTTCTGTCCTTCCGTGGGACCTTGCCCGGAGTTGTCCCAGTGCTCGGGACAGGCAGCTCTTCGGGACGGTGTGACTGGGAAGGGTTTACATTGTGCAGTCCGCTGTGTCTATGTTTGTTGATCAGATAGAACACCCGCTCCCGGGGACAAGTCTCATTGTGGAGTCTGTCACAGACAGTTGGTCAATAATTGGATCGATCTCCAGAACAAGTGGCCGCGAATCTATCGGCATTTGTTGTTACCGAAATTAACTCGCTGTGGAATGAATCCATTAACGAATCCACTCTGCTGCCATATTCTATGTTGACTGGAACCCTCCTCGTCCCCATCAGATGCCGAGTCCTAGAGCCCCGGTTTCACAGCAGCCGGACACGGTTACTGTGAAACCGGACCCATCAGAGACTGTGAGCAGGGCTGAAATAGCAAGGATCATTCTGCCTCTTGTAGCGAGTGGCTGTTTGTTCCCTCCCCGCCCTTAACCCCCCCTCCGTCGCCTTATCTCTTCTCCCCTGAAGCAGGCAGGTCGGGCACAGTCCGAGCCGGGTTTATCATTGTTAAACACGCAGCCGCGCACCGGCCAACACTCCTGATGTTTAGCTGAAAGTCTAGCCTGTGTTCAGCCCCGGAGACCGTGTACAGTAATGCCCAGTGTCCGTTCCCCCTCTCTTTCCGCAGTGAATTTCGTGGCGATTGTTATCCTGTCCCGGGGAAAGTGCGGCCTCTCCACCTGCACCACTCGCTACCTGGTGGCCATGGCAGCGGCCGATCTACTGGTCCTCATCACCGAGGTCATTTTGTATCAGATCAAATATCATTACTTTTATTGGAGTTTCCTGTCCATCACTCCTGTGTGCAGTGTTAACTATGTACTGAGGTTTGCAGCTACAGACTGTTCTGTCTGGTTCACCGTCACTTTCACCCTTGATCGGTTTGTCGCCATTTGTTGCCAGAAGCTGAAAACTAAATATTGCACCGGGGAAACTGCGGCTGCGGTTCTGGCAACAGCCGGCGTTCTGCTCTGTCTGAAAAACGTTCCCCGCTACTTCACAAAAGGACCAGACATAATCATAGACAATGTCTCGTGGGGCTGTGCCATGTTGGCCAGTTATTACACTGACCCCGGGTGGGTGGCATTTGACTGGATCGACACGGTGTTAACTCCGCTCCTCCCTTTCGCTGTAATCCTGCTGCTCAACGCTCTGACAGTCCGCCACATTTTAGTGGCCAGTCGGGTCCGCAAGAGGCTGATGGGTGAGAGCAAGGGGGAGAACCGCAGTGACCCGGAGATGGAGAGCAGGAGGAGGTCTGTGGTTTTACTCTTCACCATCTCCGGCAGCTTCATCCTCCTGTGGCTGACGTTTGTTGCATTCTTCGTCTATTATCAGATCACAGGAATTGGAAATGATCTGAATGATTCTCAATATATTTTTCACTACGTCGGGATGTTGCTGAGGAATCTCAGCTGCTGCACGAACACATTTATTTACGCGGCGACCCAGTCCAAGTTCAGGAAGCAAGTGCTTCGGCTCATTAATAAAACCGCGCCCTGAGCGTATCCCAGAGGCGGCTGCTAGCTCTCCGTCCTGCCTCGGGCTTCAGTTTAATAATAATAATAAATAATAATACATTTATTTGTATAGCACATTTAAAAACAACTCACGTTGGCCAAAGTGCCTCACATCAGTTCATGCACTAATTTGATATATACAACGATAGATACCCAATGATAATACATAAACTGTATTCCAGGATGGAATTTTGGTGTAGATAAGGCATTACTTGGTATATAATTAACTTTTCAAGGACTTTTGAGAGGAACGGCCGTTCGGAAATAGGTCTGTAGTTACTAGGCAAGGTGGGGTCTAGGTTAGGTTTTTTCAGGAGGGGCTGGACCACTACGTGCTTGAAACAGGTTGGGACACTGCCAGTGGCGAGAGAACTGTTGATGATAGAGAGGATACTGGGACTGACTATTGCAAAGACGTCCTTCAGAAGGGGAGTGGGAACAACGTCAAGCGGGCAGGTTGCAGGTTTCATAGTGGAGACAAGCGTTAGAAGGGAGGATAGAGTAACCGGTCTTAAGCAGTCAAATTGAGAAGAACAGACCAAAGAGAGAGCTAGGTCACGGGTGGACGTGGAAATATTCATTCTAATGTTCTCAACTTTACTGGCGAAGCAATAGAGAATTCGTCGCACTTGGCAGATGTTGACCATCATGGGGACTCTGGATAAGGGTGGGGGGGGGGGGGGGGGGGTGACTTTTCGGGGATATGTGGGGGGGAGATACAACCATTGCGTCGCCCTCCCCTGGGAACAGGAGGAAAATCTCAGCTATCTTGAAAGAGACCACAAACTCTCTCTCCCCCTCTCTCGTTCTCCCCTTTCTTCCCTTCCCCCCTCTATCACTCTTTTCTTTCTAGCTCTCTCTCTATCTCTCCCTTTTCTCTATCTCCCCGTCTCATTCTCACCCTCTTTCCATCTCCCCACACTCTCACCATCTATTTATCCCCTCTTTCACTCCCCATCACCCCCCCCTCTTTCTCACAACTCTCTTTCTCTCCCCACTCCCACACTCCCAACTCCCTTTCTCGCCACCGATCTCTCACCCCGCTCTCACTGCCCCCACTCATTATTCCCCTCTCTCTCCCCCTATCTGCCCATTGCCCCGCGCTCTCTCACCTCTCTCTCGCCCCCCTCTCTCCCTCTCCCCCTCTCCCTCACCCTCTCTCCCACCCTCTGTTTTACACCCCTCTCACTCTCTCCCTTCTCTCTCCCCCCACTCTCTTTCCCCCCCCCCTCTCGCTCTCTCCCCATCTCTCTTCCCATTACTCCCTCCCCCCCTCTCTCTCTCTCTCTCTCTCTCTCTCTCTCTCTCTCTCTCTCTCTCTCTCTCTCTCTCTCTCTCTCTCTCTCTCTCTCTCTCTCTCTCTCTCTCTCTCTCTCTCTCTCTCTCTCTCTCTCTCTCTCTCTCTCTCTCTCTCTCTCTCTCTCTCTCTCTCTCTCTCTCTCTCTCTCTCTCTCTCTCTCTCTCTCTCTCTCTCTCTCTTCCCCTTGTTCTCGCCCCCCCTCTCCCTCGCCGCTCTCCCCTCCTCCCTCCCCACTCTCTGTAATGTGAAACACCACCACCATTGATGTTGAACTGTTGTGGAATCTGGGGAATCTGGATAAGATTCTGTCGCCCTCTGATGGGAATAGGATGCAAAAGTTGGCCATCTTGAAACAGGCTCCAAACCCTCGCACCCCCGTCTCTCTCCCCCATTCGCTCTCACCCCCCCCCCCCTCTCTCTCTCCCCCCTCCCTTATCTCTCTCCCCCTCTTTCTATCATCCTCTTTCCTTTCCCCTTATCGCTATCTCCCCATTTATGTTACTCTCTGTCGCCCCCTATTCTCTCTCCCCCTATAACAACCAATGCAGCAGATAATTGTTCTGTCAATGGTTAATTTATATTCCCCAAGCTGTGTTAGGCCATTTAAACTTGGTTTTAGCTAGTACCCACGATATCTAGTTGGCTAGCTAGCGTAGTTGAACAGCATGGTCTAGGGTGTCCATTTTTGATGTGTCTGATACCTGTGTTGCAGCGGATTATTTGTCTGGCGTAATGCATTTTGTACTCTAAAACTAAATTCCTTCATTTGCCATTATTTTTGAGTGGTACCTTGCTTGTCTATGCTAGCCCATTTTTAGGCAATTTGTTCCTGCGGGCCTTTTGCAGCAGTAAAAATGTCAATCCATGTGGAGGTCATGGCTGCCTCGGCAAACGCGGTTAACACACGGAACGCGTACCTTCTTACCTGTTATAAACTGCCAACATTGTAATTTGTTTGCGCTAAAATACTTGTGGGTGCTGTCATTGAAAGCGGGAAGATATCAGCATCTTTGCCCTGAACCCGAGCACCAAGGTGTAAGCGGCCGAAGAAGCGCATCCCCCGGGACAGCCCCCACTCTCCCCCCGGGGTCAGTGATGTCCGGCCACGGTCGCCCTCCGCCCCGTCTCTCTCTGTGAGCCGCACAGTCACGGGTTGTGGGTCGGCAAAGCGCAGACACGGGGCCGGGTGGAGCGGGTCCGGGTGGAGCGGGGCCTGGGGCCGGGCCGGGGGGTACGGGGCCGGGTGGAACGGGGCCGGGTGGAACGGGACCCGGTTGAGCGGGACTGGGTGAAGCGAGGCCGGATGGAGCGGGGCCGGATGGAGCGGGGCCAGGTGGAGCGGGGCCAGGTGGAGCGGGGCCAGGTGGAGCGGGACCAAGGGGAGCGGGGCCGGATGGAGCGGGGAGACTTAATGAGGGATTTGGAGCAAATGTGCATATATTAATCTGAGCACAGGCCTTCCCTGACTAACAAATGGATTCTATTTGTACAGATGTTGATTTTTGTACGTCAGAAAATAAGCAAAAATTACTCTATGATAATCATTTTGTAATGCATGGCATAAAAACACACATAATGCTGACACGAAGGAACAATTGTTAAAAGAGACGAAACTAGTTCTGCCGTTCCTTGAAATTAATGTAGTACATCGGACATTGGAATTTAATATTGGAGCTTCTCGGCATGTATGGGCTTCTCGTAAGTGGGGCATTTGTTACTCTGGGACGGCCTGTGTACTGCTCTGTCATGGCCTAATTGAATGGGAAGAAAGATATGAGAGGAACTGAATTGATTATGTTTTTAGCTTTGAAGAGGAATGTTGTGCATTTTGAGCATTGAGGTATAAAAAATATTTATGGCACTTGCAATATAATTTTATATTCAGGAGGGAGGGACATAATGCTGAGGAACAACAACTTTTCCATATTCTTGTTTAGTTTCTGTAATGGCGAATGATTTGTAATCTGGCAAGTAAAGTCATTAATCTTGTGATTCCCAGACATACTTTACACATGCCTGACTATTTCACGCAATAGATCAAAAGTATTGACTTTGATTCTTTTTCACTAAATCAGTATCCCTTGTTTGGAAACCTTTATGCCTTTGGCAAGAACCGTATGTACCTGGCTGATCTATGAACTTCTTTCTTAGCATTTTCCGTGTCTGAAGTCTTTCATCTTGATACCATTCTTGCCCTTTAATGCAGTTGAGCTCAATGTAGAAGAGATTTGCTAAAACTTAGCATACCTTACTTGCTTTTATACTTTGCTTCTTTGTTCGAAATGTTCTGTGTCACCTTTTTTTGCACTCAACAATTACTAACAAGCCAAAGTACACGTGCAAACAATATATACAAATCACACACCAGCTGTCAGCATCACATCCCCACCTCCTCTCTCCCCACCTCCTCTCTCCCCACCTCCTCTCTCCCCACCACCTTTCTCCCCTCCTCCTCTCTTCCCTCCACCTCCCTCCCCACCTCCTCTATCCTCACCTCCTACCCACCCCCCCCCTCCCCCTCTCTCTCCCCTCTCTCTTTCCCCCTCTCGCTCGCTCGCACTCTCCCCCTCCTCACTCTCCCCCACCGCTCTTTCCAGCTCCTCTCCCGCTCCCCCATTCCCCTCCTCATCTCCCTCCTTCCCCTGTGTGTGGGAAGTGGTTAATGTGCGTGTGAATCCGCACCCCCCCCTCCCCCGCAACCGCACCGTGAGGGGACGGGACACAGCGGTCTCCCCTCCACGGACAATTTTGTATGGGGTTCCAGTTTTGTTTTTAATAATTTTGAGAAAGTTTCACAGATTTATTTCCAAAATTTATGTAGTTTTATGCAAGAGGCGAAGGAGTGTGTTATAGTTACTTCTTGAGATATACATCTGTCGCAGATGGTTGATACATTTGGGAACATTTTGTTCAGTTGTGTTTTTGGGTAATATAACAATATAACAATATAATCATATAACCATATAACAATTACAGCACGAAAACAGGCCATCTCGGCCCTACAAGTCCGTGCCGAACAATTATTTCCCCCCTAGTCCCATCTGCCTGCACTCAGACCTTAACTACTTTCTCATCCATATACCTATCCAATTTATTTTTAAATGATAAAATCGAACCCGCCTCCACCACCTCCACTGGAAGCTAATTCCACACAGCTACCACTCTCTGAGTAAAGAAGTTCCCCCTCATGTTACCCCTAAACTTCCGTCCTTTAATTCTGAAGTCATGTCCTCTTGTTTGAATCTTCCCTACTATCAATGGGAACAGCTTGTCCACGTCAACTCTCTCTATCCCTCTCATCATTTTAAAGACCTCTATCAAGTCCCCCCTTAACCTTCTGCGCTCCAGAGAATAAAGACCTAACTTATTCAATCTTTCTCTGTAACTTAGTTGCTGAAACCCAGGCAACATTCTAGTAAATCTCCTCTGTACTCTCTCTATTTTGTTGACATCCTTACTATAATTGGGCGGCCAAAATTGTACACTATACTCCCGAATTGGTCTGACCAATGCCTTGTACAATTTTAACATTACATCCCAACCTCTAAACTCAATGCTCTGATTTATAAAGGCTAGCATACCAAAAGCTTTCTTTACCACCCTATCTATATGAGATTCCACCTTCAGTTATTCCTAGATCCCTCTGTTCAATCGCATTCCTCAATTCGCTAGCATTTATCATGTACGTCCTATTTTGATATGTCCTGCCAAGATGTAGCGCCTCACACTTATCAGCAGTAAACTCCATTTGCCATCTTTCAGCCGACTCTTCAAAATGGCCTAAATCTCTCTGTAGACTTTGGAAACTACTTCATTATCCACAACAGCACCTCTCTTAGTATCATCTGCATACTTGCTAATCCAATTTACCACACCTTCATCTAGAACATTGATGTACATGACAAACAACAGTGGACCAACACAGATCCCTGAGGCACCCCACTAGTCATCTGCCTCCAACCTGACAAACAACCATCCACCATTATTCTCTGGCGTCTCCCATTCAGCCACTGTTGAATCCATCTTGCTACTCCTGCATTTCTACCCAACAATTGAACTTTCTTAACCAACCTTCCACGAGGAACCGTGTCAAAGGCCTTACTGAAGTCCATATAGACAACATCCACCTCTTTAACCTCATCAATTTCCCTAGTAACCCCTTCAAAAAATTCCAGAAGATTAGTCAAACATGACCTTCCAGGCACAAATCCATGTTGACTGTTCCTAATCAGACCCTGTTTATCCAGATGCTTATATATATTGTCTCTAAGTATCTTTTCCATTAATTTGTCCACCACTGAAGTCAAACTAACAGGTCTATAATTGCCACGTTTACTCTTAGAACCCTTTTAAACAATGGAACAACATGCACAGTACGCCAATCCTCGGGCACTATTCCCGTTTCGAATGGCTTTTAAAATATTTCTGTCATAGCCCCTGCTATTTCTCCACTAACTTCCCTCAATGTCCTAGGGAATATCCTGTCGGGACCTGGAGACTTATCCACTTTTATATTTTTCAAAACTGTCAGTACTCCTTTTTCTTTAAATCTGATAGTATCCATAGCTACTCTACTCGTTTCCCTTACCTCACATAATTCAATATCCTTCTCCTTGGTGAATACCGAAGAAAAGAAAGTGTGCAATATCTCCCCCATCTCTTTTGCCTCTGCAGATAGCTGTCAACTCTGTCTCTCTAATGGACCAATTTTATCCCTCGTTATCCTTTTGCTATTAATATAGCTGTAGAAACCCTTTGTATTTACTTTCAAAATAGTCTGTGTAGTATTTTAAATTTGATTAGAATATGTCTTACATAAATCGAACAATGATGTACATATCGAATATATCTTTATTATCTGTCTTTGGGAATCTTTAAGTTTATTTCCTGTTCCCACTCTCTTCTAATTACATCTGACGATGGAATTTCTATATTTAGAATTATATTGTACAAGTATGATATTAAATTATTTGACTGCGTTTCTATTCATGCCTTTATCTAGTATAACTCGCAACAGAGTTTGACATCGTGGCTATATGTTTTCAAATAATCTCGAATTTGAAGATATCTAAAACATTGATTACCTTTCAGACTGTATTTTGATTGACATTTCTGAAATGATAAAAGGTTTCCCATTTCGTACAAATCTCCAACCTTTTTAATTCCTAATCTTTCCAATGAATAAACGTTGTATCTATAATAGATGGTTTGAACGTCGGATTATTACCTATTGGAGAAAGAAGACATAGATTTCTTAAAGAGTAAATGTTACTTGTCTTCAAATTCGTAAAGTGCTGTGAATAATTGGGTTTATCTTGTATATTGTATTCTTCAACTTTATTGGGGAGAGAAGAATCGTGCCTATGTTAAAAGGCGAACAATCCTCTCTCTCCATTACTAACCAATCTACCTGTTGACATGAATTACATTTTTAATATTCACTGCCCAGTAATAATACAATAAATTGGGGAGCGCCAATCCACCGATTTCTTTGGGTTTACATAAATGTCGTCTATGAATTATGTGTGATTTATAATCCGAAATAAAATTTAGCAATGTGGGAATCAAGTTTTTCAAAGATATTTTTAGGTAGATCTATCGGTATTGATTGAAATAAGTAGAGAATTGTTTGGGGGTATTCATTTTTATGGCATTTCTTCTCCCTATTAGAGACATCGAGAATTGAATCAGTGCGTTTAATTTAGTAAATAAAGGCAGGAAGTTCGCATTGAATAAACATAGAAACATAGAGAATGGGTGCAGGAGTAGGCCATTCGGCCCTTCGAGCCTGTGCCGTCATTCAATATGATCATGGCTGATCATCCAACTCAGTATCCCATACCTGCCTTCTCTCCATACTAGCCACACGAGATCTTTTTAGCCACAAGGGCCGCATCTAACTCCCTCTTAAATATAGCCAAAGTAACTGACCTCAACTACCTTATGTGGCAGAGAATTCAACGGATTCACCACTCTCTGTGTAAACAATGATGTTCTTATCTCGGTCCTAAAAGACGTCCCTCTTATCCTTAAACTGTGACCCCTTCTTCTGGACTTCCCCAACATCGGGAATAATCTTCTTGCATCTTGCCTGTCCAACCCCTTAAGAATTTTGTAAGTTTCTATACGTCCCCCCTTCAATCTTCTAAATGCTAGCGAGTACAAGCCGAGTCTATCCAGTCTTTCTTCAGATGAAAGTCCTGCCATCCCAGGAATCAGTCTTGTGAACCTTCTCTATATCCCCTCTATGGCAACAATGTCTTTCCTCAGAATAGATTTTTCTGATTTATAGAATTTATATCTGTTCTAAGAAATATATTTTCTGGTCACTTGGATATCCAGTTATTTACATTTTTGTAGCAATACTAAAGGGAAAATTAAAAAAAAAAGGCGTGACAACTGTTGGGGTTTTATCGCCATGATTTCACTTTTATTCCAGTGTATTCTATATCCTGAGAAAGAACCGAATTCCTCTATTAGGTTTAATATATTTGGTATGCTAACGAGATTTTGTAATGTATAACAATACGTCATCTGCATATAATGATATTTTATTATTTGAATGTTTAGTATTTTAACCGTGAACATTCGGATGCATTCTTATACCTTCTGCTAATGGCTCCATCGCAAGAACAACTGGCAGGGGTGATAATTCACAACCTTGTCTATTGCCCCTGACAATCTTTTTTGTCAGAGAATGTATGTGGTTGGTCAATATTCTCGCAGTCGGCCTATCGTCGTAATTTTATCCATGAAATAAAGCTTTCTCCCATCTGAAATGTTTGCAGTACTGTGAAGAGATATTCCCATACTACTTGGTCAAATGTTTTTCTGCATCTAATGAAATAATTGATCATTCTTCTTATTTTTTTGTGAATGCATTATATTAAAAAGACGTCTCAGATTATGAAATGAATGTCTCTTGGGTATAAACCCCGTTCGATACGCATGTATTAATTTACTAACGTATTTACTTAATCTTTTTGCCAGAGTTTTCACTAGTATTTTCTGATCTGTATTTAATAATGCAATTGCCCTGTAGGAACCAGGGTCTTCTACGTTTTTATTTTTTGGGTATGAGTGTAATAGTTGATCCGGCTAGTTTTTCTGGTAGTGTCTGTTCTTTAAATGCATATATATATATATATATAAAGCGTGTGTAAACGTGGTGGGATTACATCGTAAAATCGTTTATAAAATTCATTACTGAATCCATCTGGTCCCGGTGTTTCACTAATCTTCAGTGAGTTTATTGCCCCTTCCATGTCATTGATTAAAAACTGTGCTCCTAATTCCTCTTGTTGCAACGGATTAAGTGCCGGGAGATTACAGTTGTCCAGAAAATTTATAAAACATTTAATTCTGTTTGTTGTTGTTTCGGATGTATATAAATGTTGATAAAATTGAGCAAATCTTTTATTAATGTCTTTAGGCAGCCTTAGTGATTCGACTTTACCTGATTTGAATTTTAGAATAGTATAATCCTTTTCCACTTTCTTCAGGTGACGTGCCAGACGTTTCTGTGGCTTATCGCCGAATTCAAAATGTTCCTCTTTTGTAATTTGAAATAATCTAATGACTCTTGCAGATAAAATTCGATTTAATTTAGATTTCAATATTACTATCTTGTGTTTATCTATAGTTGGATCTTTCGAGTTTTCTAAATCAATTTGTCTAATTTGCTCTTCTAGTTGCATTTGTACTTTCCTGTTATTTTTATTTTGAAAAGCTTGGTATGAAATAATAGAATCTCTGATACACGCCTTAAAAATTCCCATAATATGGAGGGTGAGATGTCTGGGGTATTGTTACCCTCAAAGAAAAGTTCCATCTGTTGTTTTACTTATATACAACCGTCCGGGCTGTTTAAAATTTGAGATTTGAAACTCCAAAACTATTTTTTTTATTGAACATTCCTTCTAGTTTTAGGAAGAAGGTTAATGGAGAATGACCACAGATGACACTATTATGATATTTAGGATTAGTTGTAAAGGGAATTAATTTCGTCTCCACTGGAAAGTAGTCAAGACGTGTAGAGGTGTTATGTACAGATGAATAAAAGGAATACTCCCTTTCGGCCGAGTTTGCAATCCTCCATACATCTGTTATATTTGGGGGGTTTTATGTATGTATTTAAAAGTTCACTGGATTTTGATTTTATATTAAGTCTCTATTGTTGGGCAGATTTGTCCAGATATTGATCCAGAACGCAATTGAATTCTCCCCCAATTGTCACATTTTGGTAATTGTACTCAGAAATTATATTCAGGATTTTATTAAAAAATGCGGGTTATCAAAATTGGGAGCATAAATATTTACCATGGTAAGCGTAGTAGAGCGTATCTATCTAGTAATTAAGAAATACCTCCTCTCTATTTTTCTGCGATGGTATTCTTATGTTTAAATGCTATGCCTTTTCGAATTATAATTGCGGTACGCCTAGATTTGGAGAGATAGGAGGAGTGGTATGTTTGACCGATCCAATTTGCTTTCAGCCTGGTCTGAGCTTGAAGTTTCAAGTGTGAAATGTTGTGGAACTGTAGAAGTATTATATCGGCATTTAGTGATTTTAATTGGTAAAGCATCTTACCCCTTTCAATTGGCTCATTGGCGTCCCTTATGTTTTAGCTACAAAACGTAATTCCTCCAATGTTCTTTTGCGCGTCGTCTTGTATTATAAATTACATTGTTACCTTTATGTCAGATGGTGCAATACAATACCTCAAGATTCTGGGTGTTGGTGGGTGCTCACAACTGCTAAACTATGTTGGTATATCCCTTGTAAATGTGCCCTTAAAGACAAATCAAAAGAAGTGCTAGATAACATAAAACTTGTGATAATGCAGTATTTTATTTACATACTGCGAGAACAAAAAAAAACACGAAATGGTGAGAGAAAAATTCTTGAAACCTTCCGTCGATGTTAAGTTACATTAAGCTCCGTTCCCTTAAATACGTACGGTAAAAAAGAAAGAACCGTTCAAAACCGTTTATCCCCTCTTTTGCTCCCAATCCTTCCATCCATCCCCTCCCCCATCGTCCCTCCCCTAAACCCCCTCCCCTCCACACACCACTTCACCCTCCCTGCTCCCCACCTCTCCCTCTCCCCTCACCTATCCCCCTACCCTCACCTCCCCCCCCTTCCCTCTCCCCCTCCCCTCACCTCTCTCCCGCTCACTCTCACCCTTTCTCTCCTCCCCTCCACCCCCACCTTTCCCCTCTCACCCACCCTACCTCTTCTCCTCCTCGCCACTCCCTCTCCCTTTTGACCATCTCTCTTTGTCTCTGCCCCTTCTCTCTCTGTCCTCACTCTCTACCCCCCCCCCCCCCCCCCCCCCCCCCCCCCCCCCCCCCCCCCTCCTCTCTAGATGTGACTGCAAGTTTCGGGCTATGCGTCAGTAGATAATGTGGTTATGAGTTAAAAGGAGCAATTTAATAATATTAATATCATATCAAGGGGGGTAATTAGCGTATGTGCGGGGGGGGGGGGGGGGTAGTTAGTGTGTGTGATGTTGCATGCCGCCTCATTGCAAAGGAGACGCGGTGGGCCGGTCGAATCACCGGGTCGACACTCGGGTCGACAACAATCTTATAGTCACAGGGCAATTTGCCCAAAATGTCATCAAAACGGTCGGGGTATTCGCCTAGGAGGTCCATGGGGGCCTGCACCAGGTGAATTCCGCGGTGGAAGGAAACCAAACCAAGGTCCTGGCACGCACGGGCGCCCAACAGGGTGACGTTGTCAGAATCCAGCAGGTGGAAGGTGAGGGGCCGAGAAGTCTCAAGGACTGTGCAGATAAGCGTGGCCTTCCCTACTGGAACCAGAACACCTCCCCCATTGGCATGAAGGCGGGTGTCACCGGGAGTACTCTCTCACCAGATCTTATCCGCTTGAAGAGGCTGACAGACATAACATTGGCAAAGGCACCAGTATCGACCTTGGCAGAAAATGAATGGCCATTCACAGTAACATGCACAGAGGGATCCGTTATCGTAGCAGGAGCACCCAAAAGCGAAAACACCGTTGAATCACCATGGGAGGAGCTCGTATCAGATTCTGGGAGTTCATCCGACTGGTACTGGGAACCAAGCGCGCTATCAGGGTCTGCAAGGTTGTTTAAATTCCTCCTTGAAGCAGGGACCGACTTCCCACGGGACCGACAAGACGCCGAAAAGTGGTTGAGTTTGCCACAGGAATTACAAGTCTTACGCTGCACGGGGCAAACATTGAATTGATGAGAAGAAACGTTACAATTGGGGCAACGGCGTGGGGTGGTTGTGGGTGTGACCTTAGCGGGCAGAGCAGCGGGATTACGTCGTGGCGGGCAGCTGCACCGGTAAAGTTAATGTCCTGGGACACCGGTTGAGACACGGAGCCAACAGCAGAGGCCATACGAGCGGCATGCATAGCATCCCTTAATGTCAAATCGGGTTTCACGAGGAGCTCGTCACGCAGCTTAGCGTTCAGGAGACCATTGACCAGGACATCCCTGATCAATTCGTCCGTGGAGATCGTTTCAAGGCGACAGCGCCGAGCCATATGACGCAAAGAGGCAATAAAAGCGTCAATATGCTCGCCGGGAATCTGCTGCCTCTGGAAGAATTCAAAGCGCTCAATAATGTTATTGGTAGGGATATCACAGAGGGCAGTGAATTTAGCCATGAAACATACCGGGTCCCGACGGTCCTCACCGGGGGCGAAGTCGAATGAAGCATAGTGATCCATGGCCTCTGGGCCAGCGAGGTTGAGCAGCAGGGGAACCTGCACAGCAGGGGGGGCATCAGGATGAGCGATGGTTATGTAATGTTCAAAATCGCGCTGGAACACAGTCCAGCGGTGGACAGTGTCCGTGTCAAAGACCAAAGTGTCGGGTCGACGACAGGAGTTGGACATAATGAAAACGGGGGGGGGGGGGGGGGGGAAACAACTGGCAGAAAGCAAAGAATACAAAGAAAACCGATAAACAGGAGACGCGAGTCTACCGCTGTGACACCATGTAAAATGATTTGATTCCTACACAGAGTCTTTTACTAATTGTTTATTACAATCACTAACACACACTATGCAATAGCTGTCCGTGGTCATCACTGGAGCTAGAGAGCGAGCTGGAGGTGGGGACCTTACAGTTATACGAGAAACAATGGGGAGTGGTTAGTAGTGGTGAGGTCACTATGTTAAAGGAACATGCACTGATCTACACCCCCCCCCCCCCCGGACATTCCACCACAGGAAAAACACTATGACTGTATACATGTAAATAGATTTAATTATTGAAATCATCTTCTATGTCGTTCTAACTGCATTTCGTTGTCTCTGTACTGTACACTGACAACGCCAATTACAGTTGAATCTGAATCTGAATCTGAATCTGAATCTGAATCCGGTACACACAACAGGTGTATGACGGATGCCACCCTTGGACCTGCACTCATCTTTGGAATACCGGGATGAGAAGGTAATCTACGCCAGACACTTCTTCTCACCAGTGAATACCATTATCCCAACCAAGGTCATCTCCACACTCGTGTAAACTGAATACCCGCTGCAACTGGATCATCGATTTTCATATCAACAGACCACAACCATAGAAGATAGGCGAAAATTCGTCATTCACTGTAATAACCTTGTAGATCAGTGCATGCTCCTTTAACATATTGACCTCACCACTACTAACCACTCCCCATTATCTTCAGTATAATTGTAGCCTCCCCACCTCTATCTCGCTCTCTAGCTTCAGTGACAGACCACGGACAGCTAGGACACAGTGTGTGTATTATAACAATGTTTGAAATAAACTAGTAGTGAAGACACCGTGTGTTTGACAAGTCTTTACATGGTGTCAGCAAGTTGAACTTTGCGCCTTCCGTCTATCGGGTTTTTATTTTTCTTGTTTGCTATTCTCCCAGTTCCATTTTTTTGCTGTTCACCTTTTATTTACCATGGCGAACTCGTGTCGTAAACATGACATACTGGTGTTTGACTCGGACATCGTGCACCGGTGGACTGTCTTCAAGCGCGACTTCGAGCACTACATCACCATCGCTCATCCTAATGCCACCCCTGCGGTGGAGGCACATCTGCTCCTCAACCTGGCTGGCCCGGAGGCCATGGAACGTTATGAATCGTTCGAGTACGGCGTTGGGGAGGCCGCTCGGGACCCGGTATGTCTTATGGCCAAATTTACCGCGCTCTGTGACATTCCCACTAATTGCATCATTGAGCGGTATAAGTTTTTCACCAGGCGCCAGAACCCCGGGGAACCCATCGACTCCTTCATTGCCTCGTTGCGCCAATTGGCTCGGCGTTGCCGCCTGGACGCGTTGACCCCCGACCAAATGATCAGCGATGTCCTAGTTCGCGGTCTCCAGGACGATAAGCTACGGGCTGAGCTCTTGAGGAAGCCAGATCTGACTTTAAACGATGCTTTGCATGCCTCTCGCTTGGCTGCTGTTGTCGCCTCTGTATCTCCACCTGCGGCTCAGGACATTCACTATGCCGGTGCTGCTGGACGCCGGCGGAACGATGGCCCGCCACGCCAGCGTAGCGCTCCCGCACTCGCGAGGGACAGCCCGCGTCGTTGCCCCAACTGCAACTTCGCCAATCATCAGTTTAATGGTTGCCCTGCGCTGGGGAAAACTTGCATTTTCTGCAGCAGGCTCAATCACTTCTCTGCAGCATGTCGATCCCGAGGCAGGCCTGTCCCTGCTCCAAGAAGGAGTCTAAACAACCTGACTGAGACTGATAACGACAGTGCTTCCCAGCACCATTCAGACAAACTCCCTGATTCAGATAACAGTTCATCCCATGATGAATCGAGTATTTTTTCACTCTTGGGTGCACCTGTTTTGATAGCGGATCCTTCAGTGCGTGTTACTGTGAATGGAGTGACCTTTCCTGCCAAGGTCGACACGGGGGCGTTTGCCAACAGCCGGCGTTCTGCTCTGTCTGGGGGATAAGGCGAGTGGATCAGGTGCCCTCCCTCACGTCTGCTGCTGCCATCGGCAAGCTGCGCCGCCACTTTGCGACCTTTGGCTCTCCGGTGAATTTGCAGTCTGACAACGGCGGCCAGTTCTCGAGTGCGGAGTTCCGCGCATCCGCTGCCTCCTGGAACTTTCGCCACCGCACCAGCAGCCCTGAGTACCCGCAGAGCAACGGCCTTGCTGAGCGCGCCTCCGCAGTGCCAAGGAGCTGCTGGAGCATTGCAGACTTTCGCGGTCGGATTTTTACCTGGCCCTACTCAACCTCCGCAATATTTCCCGTGACTCTGCCCTGGGCTCGCCTGCACGGCGGCTCATGTCCCGCACCACACGACCTCCGATACCTGTCTCCCAGCGATCCCTAAAGCCCGCGGTCCTCAGCCCTGCTGCTGTCCAAGAGCGCATTGCCCAGAAACAGGCTATCCAGAAGCGCTCCCATGACAGGTCCTGCCGTCCCCTTCCGCGTCTTTTCCCGAACCAGGTGGACCGGATGCAGTCCCCCTCCGGTCACTACAGGCTGGCTGTTGTCGTAGTCTCTGCGGGCTCTCCGCGGTCGTATCTAGTTGACTACGAGGGTACCATATACCGCCGGTCCCGCCAGCATTTGCTGCTGGTCGACGAGCCCGCTCCGCCTCCTGCAGCCCCTTTTGCCCCTCCGGTTGCTTCCTCTCTGCCCACCGCTCCTCGCCTGCCCAGGACTCTGCCTTCTCAGCTCTTTGTGCCCCGTTCTCCCACTGCTACTCCTGGTCCCCCCTCGCCTGCCTCGACCGCTCGCCTGCCCGCGTGCCCGCGGCGTGCCCGTTTCTCCTCCCCGGTCTCCTTGTCCTTCCTCTCCTGCACGTTCTACGGCCCGTCCCCCTGTCACCGCTCCTGCTCTTGTCCCTGCCATTCCTTCGGAGGAGAGGGAGGGCGGGCTACGTACCCGCTCCGGGCGGTTGGTCAAGCCGCCTGTA
>NW_026576543.1:62500-90022 GCF_028641065.1 Leucoraja erinaceus
TCAAGGTGTTTCCAATGAATACATGTCATTCAATCTTTGAGCAAACTGCATTATGCTCTCATAGACACATAGAAAATAGGTGCAGGAGGCCATTCGGCCCTTCGAGCCACCACCGCCATTCATTGTGATCGTGGCTGATCGTACCCTATCAATAATCCGTGCCTGCCTTCTCCCCCATATCCCTTGACTCTACTAGCGCCTAGACCTCTATCTAACTATATCTTGAATCCATCCAGTGACTTGGCCTCCACTGCCCTCTGTGGCAGGGAATTCCATAAATTCACAACTCCCTGGGTGAAAACGTTTTTTTTTTCACCTCAGTTATAAATGACCTCCCCTTTATTCGAAAACTGTGCCCCTGGTGCTGGACTCGCCCAACATTGGGACCATTTTCCTGCATCTAGCTTGTCCAGTCCTTATATAATTGTATATGTTTCTTTAAGATCCATCCTCATTTTTCTAAACCCAATTTAATACAAGTCTGGACTTTTCAATCTTTCCTCATATGACAGTTCCGCCATCCCAGGGATCAATCTCGCGAACCTACGCTGCACTGCCTCAATCACAAGGATATCCTTCCTCAAATTAAGATACCAAAACTGTACACAATACTCTAGATGTGGTCTCACCAGAGCCCCATACAACTGCAGAAGTACCTCTTTAGTCCTATACTGAAATCCTGTTGTCGACTGATGGGGGGTGGCGGTGAGAAGAAACGAAAAAGGAGAAGGATCCCGGGGGCTGAGGAAGGGGAGGAGACAGCAAAATATAACAACATTGGCAGAATTCAATGTTCATACCCGCAGGCTCCCCAAGCGGAATAATATGTGCTGTTCCTTTAATTTTCGGTTTTGCTCGCTCTGGCCATGGATGAGACCCAGGACAGAGAGGTCGGATGAGCCACCGGGAGGTCAGGTTGGTTATTGAGGACCGAAACGATCGCCCAGCCTCCGCTTGGTCTCACCGATATAGATCAGCTGACATCAAGAGCAGCGCATGCAATAGATGAGGTTGGAGGAGAAGCAGGTGAACCTGTGTCGCACCTGGAACGACTGCGTGGGTCCTTGAATGGAGTCTAGGGTGGAGGTAAAGGGAGAAGTGTTGCATCTCTTGCGGTTGCAACGGAAAGTGCCCGGGGAGGGGGTGGTATGGGAGGGAAGGGAAGAGTTGTCAAGGGAGTTACGGAGGGAGCCGTCTTTCCGGAAGGCAGACATGGGGTGAGATGGGAAGATGTGGCGAGTGGTGGGGTTACGTTGGAGGTGGCTGAACTGACAGAGGATTACTTGTTTTTTTGTGACGGCTGATGGGATGAAAGGTGAGGACTAGGGGGACTCGGCCCTTGTTGCGGGTGGGGGGATGGGGAGAGAACACAATGTTGCGGGGTATGGAAGAAACCCTGGTGCGAGCCTCATCTATGGTGGAGGAGGGGAACCCCCGTTCCCTGAAGAATGAGGATATTTCATGTGCCCTGGTATGGAACGCCTCAACCTGGGAGCAGATGCGGCGTAGATGGAGGAATTGGGAGTGGGGGATGGAGTCCTTACAGGAGGCAGGATGGGAAGACGTGTAGTCCACATAGCCATGGGAGTCAGGAGGTTTACAGTGGATATCGATCAGAGGTCTAGCACCTGCGATGGAGATAGTGAGGTCAAGGAATGGTAGGGAAAGTATCGGAAATGGTCCAGGTGTATTTGAGTGCCGGATGGAAGTTACTGGTGAAGTGGATGAAGTCAGTCAGTTGTGTGTGGGTGCAGGAGGTGGCACCGAAGCAGTCGTCGATGTAACGGAGGTAGAGGTCGGGGTGGGGCCCTGGTACGTATTGAACAAGGATTGTTCGACGTATCCGACAAAGAGGCAGGCATAGCTGGGGCCCGTGTGTGTACCCATAGCTACGACTTGTATTTGGAGGAAATGGGAGGAGTCAAATGAGAAGTTATTGAAGTTAAGGAGCAACTCCGCTAGGCGGAGGAGAGTGTCGGTGGCCGGGTGTAGGTTGCTTCTCTGGTCGAGGAAGAATCGGAGGGCTTTGAGACCATCCTGGTTGGAATGGATGTGTAGAGTGACTGGATGTCCATGGTGAAGATGAGGGAGTGACGGCCTAGAGAATGGAATGCGCGGAGACGACGGAGAGTGTCCGATGTGGCTTGAACATAGGTAGGGAGGGATTTAACCAGGGGGGATAGGATGGAGTCAAGGTATGTTGAAATGAGTTCGGTGGGGCACCAATAGGCAGCAACAAATGGTCTACCGGGACAGTCAGGTTTGTGGATTTGGGGGAGAAGGTAAAATCGGGCCGTGCGGGACTGGGAAACGATGAGGTTCGAGGCTCAGCCGGGCAGGGAGTCGGAGTTGATGAAGTCGGTGATGGTGCTGGAGATGGTGGCCTGGTGCTGGTGTCCTGGTGCTCGTCAGTGGGGTCATGGTCCAGGGGTAAGTAGGAGATGTCCGAGAGTTCGCGCGTGGCCTCAGCGTTGTAGAGATCGACGCGCCAGACTACCACAGCACCTCCCATGTCAGCGGGTTTGATAACCCAGTCTGGGTTGTTGCGGAGTGAGTCGATGGCTGTACGATCAAGGAGGGAGAGATTGGAGTGAGACATGGGAGTGGAGAAATTGAGGCGGTTGATGTCGCGACCGCAGTTTTGCATGAAGAGTTCTAAAGCTGGAGTGTCACGAGGGGGGTTCCACGAGGAGGGGGTTGCCTTGTCGACGGGGAAAGGGGTCATCGATGGGGGGGGGGGGGGGGGGGGTGGGGGGGAGGACTCCTTCCCATGGAAGAACACTGTGACGGTAGAGTCGACGGTAGAAGAGCTCCAAGTCGTGGTTGGCGTGGATTTGATTGAGGTGGGGACGGAGGGGAACAAAGGTAAGACCTCTGCTGGGACAGACCGTTCGGTGTGGGAAAGGGGGATGTCAGGGGGGATGGTGAACACCCGGCAAGGATGGAGGTTGGGGCCGGAGGAAGGCGTGTGGGTGAACTGGGGACGAGGCGATGTGTGGTGGGGGTGGTGGGTGGTGGAGGGGTGGTGGATTGTCAGGGGGTGGGGGTGAGAGTGCTGTGGTATGGGTGGGGAAGTGCATGGGTCACACAGTTAGAGGGGGATGGGAAAGACTCAGTGGAACAGCCACTGAGGTTACCAGGGCTGGGAAGACTAGCACTAGGACCCAGTGGAGTCAAACCCAGGAAAGTGGGAGTTAGCAGCGTGGAGACTTCAGGCCCGGTGCAGAGACCAGTTTGCAGGTACGGCTGTGGGTTGCTGGATTGAGATGCTACCACATCCATTGAGTTCTCTAACTTCAGTTAGCCCTTGCTATCTCTCTCCATCCCCTTCCCCATCCCTGTTCTCCCACTTGTCTTATTGTCTCCGCCTATATTCTATACTTGTCCCGCCCCCTCCCCTGACATCAGTCTGAAGAAGGGTCTCGACCTTCCTTCTCTCCAGAGATGCTGCCTCCAGCGTTTTGTGGCAACCTTGGGCAGATACATAGATAAGGAAGATGTAGAGGAAAATTGACCCGACGCTGGACAATGATACTAGCTTAGATGGCCCATCTTGTTTATCATGGACGAGTTGGGCTGATTGGTCTTTCTCCGTTGTATGCCTTCATGACTACAAGTCTCCATACCAACTCTCGCTCTCTGTTACTGCACCCTTCCCACTGGTCGCTGTATATCAGCCCTCCATACCTCCACTTCCTAACTTGTAGTTCTTACAACAACCCTATTTCTCCCTCTGATTTTCTCACATCTCCCTCCCATCCTTAAGGGAAGGCAGCGAGAGCAGGAAAGGGAAAGAATGAGATGGTCGCGGACACGGAAGAAGCGGAGGCGGGAGAGGCAGTTGATGGGGAGGAGTGGGATCAACGGGAAGAGGAAGTGGAAGATAAAATATCCAGGAGCAAGGAGATATGGGCAGGAAGGATTAAAAGCGAGCAGAAAGCAATGGTATGATGGGCAGATTTGACTTCCGAATTCCACATTACAGAAATACGTGGAGGTTTTAAATAGGTTAATAATGCTGTGTTGATGATATTACAAATAACGAGAGGGTGGGCACACTTGGATTGTTTCCACTAGAACAAGGAAGGTTGAGGAGAGACCGAAGTAGATGAGATTATCAGAGGCACGGATAGGTTGGGCACAGCAACATTTTCCAAGGGAGGAAATTACAAGGACCAGAAGGCATAGCTCGCAGATGGAGGGGACATGTTTAAAGGATATAAACGGAGCAAATACTATAAAAAAGAAAATGGTGGGTATCTGAAGCGCGCTGCCAGGGTGGTGGTAGTGTCAGACACCATCGTGATGCTTAACTGGCTTTAGTTAGGCGTATGGAACTGTCCGCCTCACTTCCAAGTGTCTCCTTCTCTGTAAACGTTCCTATCCCAGTCTCGCTTCCTGCACTGTCTTCCCTCGGTCCTACTGCCCCTTCCCGCTTCATCTCTTTCATTCGCCGGCATTCTATCTCCCCTCCCTCTCTTATTCCCCATTCGTGTTATTCTTACCTGTCGCAAGATTTGGCTTCCGTGTCTGTCAGTCTCTCTCGCTTCCTCCGTCCCTTTTCACCTCCCAACCTTCACGCCCCTTCGTCCTTTCCATCATTTTGCAACTTCCCCTCGTTGCATCTTCTCTAAGTTCTCTTGTCACATGTCCCCTCTCTCACTCTCTCCCCCCAACTTTGCGCTTCCCTCTCCATCGCCCGTTCTTCTCCTTTTCCTCTGCCCTCCACCTCTCGCCTCCCTTCATTGTCGCTCCGTCTTTCACACGCTCTCTGAATGTACCCCTTCTTCTCCAGCTCTATTCTTCCATGTTTATCCTCTGCTTTCCTCTCCATCTGTCTCCCGTTTTCACACTCCCAATCCCGCTATCCGTCTCTCCACGATACTCCCCCACCTTCCCCTTTCTTCGTGCCGTCCACTATCTCGGCCATTTCATGTTTTCCTGCGATCCTTTCGTTATCTCTCTCTCCTTTCCGTCTCTTCATGTTTGGCACTCTTAGATCTACACATGCTCCCTCTTCTCTCTCCGCTATGTGGCCCATCACCCCCGTCACTCCGTCGCCTAACACCCTTGTCAATAATCTAGACACCATTCTAACACAGCCCCTTGTGTCCTCGTATTTGGAATATGTACACATCTGTAAATCCATCTCTCGTGCAGTCGTGACTGGAATGTGTACACGCTACCATTTCGCCGTCTATGTTCCGTATAAGGAGTGTACACGCTCATCAATATCCCACCGAAGGCACTGGTATCTGCCGCATGGACAGCCTCCCCAATCTACCATCTATTTACTGGTGTGTGAAGTGTACATAACCTTCCAACGCCGACACCTGAATACTGGTCTGGATTGTACCCACTGATCTCATCACCGACCTGCCCACTCGTGTCTAGATTGTTCACAGTTTCCCAACACGATCACCTGCGTACTCGTGTCTGTGATGAGCAGTGCCTTCCAACGCGGCCCTCTGTGTACTCGTGTATGGAATGTTCACATCTTCCCCCACTCTACTCTTTGTGTATACGCGTATACGGTAAACACCTTCACTCGCGTGTTTGCTAACTCTCCAACGACAGGGCTACGCGTTGCTTCCGGCAGAGTTCCAGCTCTTCGCCTTCATTAGTCACATGGGGATTTTCACACAGTGTGGATTATGTCACTTTCAGTAAAGAAAGCGAATGGTATGTTGGCTTTCATAGCAAGAGGATTTGAGTATAGGAGCAGCGAGGTTCTACTGCAGTTGTACAGGGTCTTGGTGAGACCACACCTGGAGTATTGCGCGCAGTTTTGGTCTCCAAATCTGAGGAAATACATTATTGCCATAGAGGGAGTGCAGAGAAGGTTCACCAGACTGAATCTTGGGATGTCAGGACTATCTTATGAAGAAAGACTGGATAGACTTGGTTTATACTCTCTAGAATCTAGGAGATTGAGAGGGGATCTTATAGAAACTTACAAAATTCTTAAGGGGTTGGACAGGCTAGATGCAGGAAGATTGTTCCCGATGTTGGGGAAGTCCAGGACAAGGGGTCACAGCTTAAGGATAAGGGGGGAAATCCTTTAAAACCGAGATGAGGAGAACTTTTTTTTCACACAGAGAGTGGTGAATCTCTGGAACTCTCTGCCACAGAGGGTAGTTGAGGCCAGTTCATTGGCTATGTTTAAGAGGTAGTTAGATGTGGCCCTTGTGGCCAAGGGGATCAGAGGGTATGGAGAGAAGGCAGGTACGGGATACTGAGTTGGATGATCAGCCATGATCATATCGAATGGCGGCGCAGGCTCGAAGGGCCGAATGGCCTACTCCTGCACCTAATTTCTATGTTTCTATGTTTCTATGTTTCTATCAGGAAGGAGAATGATGAGTGTGGGCAGTTGGCCGTCAGCTATCCCAAGTCATGTGTGGACCACATTATTGTCACTTGGGACGATCTCTCTCCCACCCATCATCTCCTCTCTCCCTTCTCACAGCGTTCCGTCTTCCTTCTCTTCCACATGTATCGCCGCCACCTCGCTCCCTCTGTAAATTTATCTTATCCCTCTGCCCGATCACAGCGCTCCCTCTTTCCACTCCCCTCCCCCTCTCTCAGTTACACCCTCCCATCTGCCCTTATCTCCTTATTTTCCATCGCCGTGTTCGCTCGCTAATTCTCCTATTCGCGCTGCTTTTTGTTCGCCTTCATTCTGTCCTTTCCCTTTCTTTCCATCAACGTTCCCTCTGTTCCCTCCTCCTCAGCTCACCACATCGCCCCCTCCTTGTTCCTCACTCTTTCTCAGACCACTCCCTCTTCACTCGTCACCTCGCCGTCTTTCCCTATCACATGGCTCCCTCTTTGTCTTGCACATCACACTTCTACCTCTTTACCAATCTACTCCCCCCTGCGCCGCGCATCTCTCCCCATCTCCACACAGATGGCTGATAAACAATGACCAGAACATTGACCAGAAAGTCTGTGGCTCCAGAAACCACTCCGTGACACTGGGTCACATCTCTCCTACCAATGAGTCACACTCTGAGAGTTGTTGCAGGCAATCATTTATTGTACTGGCCCGATGAAGCGCGGGCATCCCCAGGAAAACGGTACGAGTATTGGCAGCGGTGAGGAAGAGGGGAAATGTGAATTGTGTACCTTTGAATATAATAGTGGGAACAGGAACGGCGCCAATTGCTTTGCGGGAGCGCATCCAGATTGCCCGCCACTGCGGCGGCAATGGGATGATTGGTATACGATAGCAACTCTCGCTGCGACGGATTTGAGGACAAGTAGCGGGATGGGATTATTTCAATGGGATTATTTGCCCTGGACTGCACCTTGGAAGGTCCCAATGTTAATGTTAGAAGCCGAAACCCTGACCGGAAAGACTGCTGCCGCGTTTGTTATGTGTTCAGAGCGCAGATTTGTTAATAGCCCGAAGCAATATGTTGATCGGATATGTCACGGCGCTCTTCAACTGCTCCCTGAATTTAGACTGAGTCACCGTGTAAATAAATGTGTTCGTGCAGCAGCTGAGATTGCTTAGTAAATACCCGACGTTGTTAAAGATTCGTTCTGCGCGATTCCGTTCTTCTCCAATTCCTGTGATCTGATAATAGACAAAGTTTAGAACCACCGTCAGCCACAGGAGGATGAAGCTGCCGGAGATGGTGAAGAGTAAAACCACAGATCTTCTCCTACTCTCCATCTCCGGGTCACTGCGGTTCTCCCCCTTGCTCTCACCCCTCAGCTTCTTCCGGACCCGACTGGCCACTAAAATGTGGCGGACTGTCAGAGCGTTGAGCAGCAGGATTACAGCGAAAGGGAGGAGCGGAGTTACAACCGTGTCAAACCAGTCAAATACCACCCATCCGAGGTCAGTGTAATAATTGTCCACCATTTTACAGAACCACCGGACATTGTCGATGATATATCTGGATTCCGATGTGAAGTAGCGGGGAACGTTTTTCAGACAGAGCAGAACGCCGGTTGTTGCAAGAACCACAGACGCGGTTTTCCCGGTACAATATTTTGTTTTCAATTTCTGGCAAGAAATGGCGACAAACCGATCAAAGGTGAAAGTGACGGTGAACCAGACTGAACATTCGGTCGCTGCATACCGCAGTACATAGACAACAGTGCACACAGGGGTGAAGGACAGAAAACTCCACAGAAAGTAATGATATGGGATCTTATGCAAAATGCCCTGGGTGACCACCACACATAGATTGGCCGCTGCCATGGCTACCAGGTAGCGAGTAGTGCAGGTGGAGAGGCCGCATTTCCCCCGGGACAGGATCACAATCGCCACTAAATTTACTGCAGGGAGAGAGAAGGGAACAAACACTGTGCATTACTGAACACGTTCTCCGAGGCTGAACAATGGCTCGATTTTCAGCAAAAATTCAAGAATGTTGTACTTGGTGAGTGTCTGTAAGTTGAACAATGTCAGACACTGATATATTCCTGGATAACTAAAATCATTTGAGAAGGTTGTAACATGATCAGATTCGGCTCAACACCGGTTAACACAAACATTATAAATTGATTTATTCTGCTCACTTACCGGGGACTCCGACGAGAGCAATGATCACGTACAAGATTTTTTCCACCTTGAGATAATCTCCATGCATTTTTCCTCTCCAGCGAGTTACCGGTGATGTCTCGGAATGAAATGCTGGGACAGAACATCGCCGGAGATGTTATACCATTTACCAACTCCACGGGGACAGTGAATTTTCAACATAGTTAAAAATAGAGATTTTGAAATTACACGCAAACAGATTGCATCAGCCAAGTGAAAATCCCCCTGTGACAGGTTGTGCAAAACTCCGTGAATTTATGGAAAACTTTTCGGAAAACAATGAATCGTGGCGATACCGAGGCATGGAAATGGTGGGATTGTTCCAGCAAAGACTGCTTCAAGCTATATCAGATGCCACTGTCCCACTTGTCCAGAAAGGAACTGCAGGTGCTGATTTAAATTGAAGATAGACACAAAATGTTGGAGTAATTCAGCGGAATAGGCAGCATCTCTGGGTAAAAATATGGGTAACGTTTCGGGTCGAGACACTTCTTCAGACAGAGAGTCGGGGAGAGGGACATACAGATATAAAAGTCAAGTCCAGTCACGTCAAAATAGTTCATTTTCATGTGTCCCAGATAGGACAATGAAATTCTTGCTTGCTGCAGCACAACACGTAAGCATGAATACAAAACAGTTCCGTCTGTCCATATAGCATAGACCATACACACATAAATAAACAGATGGAATGCTGTTGTAGTTCAGAGTTTGTTCATTGCCGAGTTTACCAGCCTGATGGCTGTGGAGAAGATGATGTTGCTGAACCTGGATGTACCAGATTTCAGGCTCCTGTACCTTCTACCTCATGGTAGCGAAGAGATGCGTTTGTGGCCAAGATGGTGTGTGTCCTTGATGATGTTGGCATCTTTTTTGAGGCAGCGACTGCGAATGATACCCTCCTTGGTGGGGAGGTCATAGTCGATGATGGACTGGGCAGTGGTCACAACTTTCTGCATTATTTTCTGATCCTGGACGCTCACGTTGCTGAACCAAGCCACGATACAACCAGTCAGCATGCTCTCTATTGTGCACCTGAAGAAGTTCGATAGTATCCTCTTTGGCAAATCGACTCTCCGTAATCTTCTCAGGAAGTAGAGGCGCTGGTGTGCTTTCTCTATAATTGCATCAGTGTGCTGGGACTAGGAAATATCTTCGGAAATATACATGGCCATTAATTTGAAGTTCTTGACCCTTTCCACCACCTTGATATAAACGGGATTGTGGGACCATATCCTTTCTCTTCCCAAGTCCACAATCAATTCCTTGCTTTTGCTGGTGTTGAGATCCAGGTTATTGTGCTGGCACCATTTGGTCAATTGGTCGATCTCACTTCCGTACTCTGACTCGTCACCGTCAGTGATTCGTCCCACAGCAGTGATTGACCAACCAGTGCAAGATGGTATAAAGAAGGGTAAGGTGAGAAAACGAAACGTAATTGAGGACGTGGATCATGGAAAATGTTGAATAGATCATTGTTAGCTAGCAGGAGGTAACAAGAAATCAAACAAAGATTAAAAATATTAACAAGGGAACAGTCAGACTGGTCGGAGAACGAGGACCGACGGTGACTTGAAGTTGGAGAAGTGGATCTTCATACGGCAAGATTATAAGATGCCCAAGCGGCATATGAGGTGCTGTTCCTCTCATTTGCTCTGGGCCTCACTCTGACAGAAGAGGAGGCCCTGGACAGAAAGGTCACTTTGGGAATGGGAAGTGGAGTTAAAGTGTTTAGCGACCGGCTAATGTTACTTGTCTAATTTCCTTCATTTCGCTTCATTCAGCAAGGCAATCCCAAATTTCAGGGTTATTCTCGCCGATCTGAGAAAGCATTGGGTGCAGTAGATGAGGTTAGAGGAGGTGCGTGTAAAAATCTATTTCACCCTGAAAGGCGCCTGGGGTCCCTGGATGGATGCGAGCAACGAGATATATGGACAGATGTACAGCTTCTGCCTTAGAAGGTGAACGTACGAGGGGTGGGAAGGGTGACAGACGCTAGGATTTGGGAGAGAGAGCAGGCTCTCCGGAAGTCGGGAAGAGGTCGTTGATGGAATGATGTGATGAGCGGTGAGATCAAATTGGTGACGAAAATGTCGAAAGATAATTTGTTGGATGCGGAGGCTGGTGGGGTGAAATCTGAGGACATGGGGAAATGAATCATTGTTGCAGCGGGGGGAGAGGGAGCAAGGGCAGTTCTGCGGAACTGAAGCCGACCAGGAATGTATCCATGAAGCGCAAGGAAGCAATGTTCTTCGGATGGAAAGCCTTATTTTGAAGCCAGATACGGCGGACACGGTGGAATTGAGAGTAGGGGATAACCTCTTTGCAAGAGGAAGGGTGGGAGGGAGGCGGTATGTCATTAGTAAGCGTCATTAGATAGCCTGTCTCCGTGATGGTGACAGTCAGATTTAAAAAGGGGAGAGAGGCGTCAGGGATAGTCGTTCTGTATTTAAGGACAGCATGGAATATGGTGGTGACATTGATGAAGTTCATGAGTTCTGCATGGGGTCAGGTAACAGCCCGAATCAGTTGAAGGGGTTCACGTGTTATATAAACACTAATTTAATATTTAAAACGATACAGCTCCCCAATTAGTTCAAGACGACTAGGTGTGTGTGTGTGTTAACGTGTTGACTGTGAAGTTAAGACGAGTTCCGTTGTCCGCTGTACCCCGTCAGCTCTCCACCCAGACTGGCGTTGATTGTTCGTCCCAGATCACGCCAGGTCCACGCACATGCTCCATGATGGTGATGGTAGATGCCGTCTGCGGCGGGGTTGCGTCTCCTGCACTGGTTGGTCAATGTCTAAGTGCGTCGGCTCGTGTCTGCCGCCCATGTCGACGATGAAAGCCGTGGCGTCGTTTTGCAGTACTCTGAAGAGTCCCTCGTAAGGCATTTGCAAATGTGTACGGTGGGAATCTCGGCAAAGGAAGACGTACTGGTGTTCCTGGAGGTCGAGTGGAATATACGGGAATGTGAGACGGTGTCTGGACGCTGGTACTGGAGAAAACGTGCCCATCTTCTCTAGGAGGCGGGTCAGCATGGTCGTGGGCGGTTCTTGATGTTCACGGCGCCGCCGGGATGGTCTCCTGGGAACGTAAGTAGGGCGCCCGTACACCAGCTCGACTGAGGAAGTTGCCAGGCCCTCTTTTGGGGCAGTATGTGTACTTAGCATGACCCGCGGCAATTCGTCCATCCAGTCTGGGCACGTGAGCCGTGCCTTCAGGGATGCCTTCATGTGCCGGTGAAAACGTTCCACTAGGTCGTTTGCTTGCGGGTGGTAGGATATTGTGTGGTGCAGCTTAATGCCAAGCAGCCGGGCCAATACTGACCACAGCTCGGAGGTGAACTGTGTACCTCTGTCGTCGGAGATGTACGCGGGCAAACAAAGCGGGCGATCCAGGGGACGGCGAAGGCACGTGCAAAGGTAACTGTGAGGTATCCGAGAACGGGACAGCTTCCGGCCATCTCGTGAATCTGTCCACGATGGTGAAGAGGTGGGTAACACCACTGGATGGGGGCAGCGGTCCAACGATGTCGACGTGGATTTGGTCGCAACGTGACACGCCCATCCAATGCTTTGAAGGAAGACTGGATAGACTTGGTTATACTCTCTAGAATTTAGGAGATTGAGAGGGGATCTTATAGAAACTTACAAAATTCTTAAGGGGTTGGACAGGCTAGATGCAGGAAGATTGATCCCGATGTTAGGGAAGTCCAGAAAAAGGGGTCACAGCTTAAGGATAAGGGGGAAATCCTTTAAAACCGAGATGAGAAGAACTTTTTTCACACAGAGAGTGGTGCATCTCTGGAACTCTCTGCCACAGAGGGTAGTTGAGGCCAGTTCATTGGCTATATTTAAGAGGGAGTTAGATGTGGCCCTTGTGGCTACGGGGATCAGGGGGTATGGGGAGAAGGCAGGTACGGGTTACTGAGTTGGATGATCAGCCATGATCATATTGAATGGCGGTGCAGGCTCGAAGGGCCGAATGGCCTACTCCTGCACCTAATTTCTATGTTTCTATGTTTGAGAGGTGGGGGACATTCACCCCCCACACCCCCATGTTTCGTAATCCAGAATTTGAAATTCGGTGAAAAATCTATATTACCAAAAGTCTGTTCTTGACCGGTTTTGGCTTCCTGTGATGCGATTTCCGAGAGTACGCCGCAACCTACGGCCGTCATTTTTGGCCACCTCGCTCAGAGCCCCCTTCCACCGCAGGTGTGCCGAGGATTTTTCCCGTCGATTAAAATTGACAGATATATTATTGTTTTTACAAATTTCCCCCATTCTCTCTGCTGCCCCTGCTGGGGGGAGGGGGGGGTGGAAGGGACTATAAAACCAGGAAGTGGTGTGCCTCAATCAGTCTTTGCAAGTGGTGTGCCTTAATCAGAGCTCTGAATGACACTGACAAATGTCTACAGCTCTTAATTTGATTTGAAAATGAAAATATGGTTATAGATTTTAAAAAAAGCACTGCCTGTAAATAGTTGTTTGGGTTTGGGTTGAAGTAAAACTACACTCTCTTCCCCCCCCCCTCACCCCCGTCTCCTCTCCCCCCTCTCCTCCCCCCCTCCTCCTCCTCTTCCCCCTCTCCTCCTCTTTCCCCTCCTCCCCCTCTCTCCCCCTCTCCTCCCCCTCCTCCCTCCCCTCCTCCCCGCCTATCCTCTCTCCCCCTTCCTCTCTCCCCAAACTCCCTCTCTCCCCCTGTCCTCTCTCTCCCATCTCCCTCTCTCCGCCCTCTCCTCTCCCCCTCTCCTTCTCCCCCATCCCCCCTCCCGCTCTCCCCCCCCCCCTCTCCTGTCCTCTCCCCCCTCTCCTCTCCCCCCCCTCATCTCCCCCCTCTCATCTCCTCTCTCTCCTCTCCACCCTCCCCTCCCCCCTCACCTTACCTCTCCCCCCCTCCTCCCCCCCCTCTCCCCCCCTCCTCCCCCTCTCTCCTCTATTAACACCGTATGAGCACGATGTGTCACCAAGGATTCTGGGTGGATTGCTGAAGGATTCAAGGGTGATTACTTAAAGCTGTCTGATGCCGGTACAATTACAATTTGAACTACTGTTTCGATCGATAAGTGGATGGGAAAGATGTAAACGGATTTTATACGGGGGCAGGTCATTAAGGGGCTCCGGTAAAAATGGCCTCCCCAGTTCATCTTTTTTATATCTACTCTCCCTCATCAAATTAGTTTTTTTCCTATCTCTCTCTCTCTCCCTCTCTCTCACTCTCTCTCTCTCTCTCTCTCTCTCTCTCTATCTCTCTCTCTCTCTCTCTCTCTCTCTCTCTCTCTCTCTCTCTCTCTCTCTCTCTCTCTCTCTCTCTCTCTCTCTCTCTCTCTCTCTCTCTCTCTCTCTCTCTCTCTCTCTCTCTCTCCCTCTCTCTCTCTCTCTCCCCCTCTCTCTCTCTCTCTCCTCTCTCCTTTGTATTCCTTCATTATCACCTCATCCCCAGCCAACAATGGATTTTATTTCTATAGCACATTTAAAACAACTCTCGTTGACCAAAGAAGTGCAGGTACTATCATATAAAGATAGAAGCATTGAAAATATGTCAGTAGTAGGCCATTTGACCCTTCCAGCCTGCACCGCCATTCAACATGATCATGGTTGATCATCCAACTCAGTATCTTGTGCCAGCCTTCTCTCCGTACCTCCTGATACCTTTAGCCACAAGGACCACATCCAACTCTCTCTTAAATATAGCCAATGAACTGGCCTCAACTACATTCTTTGGCAGATAATTACAGAGATTTGTCTCTCTCTCTCTGTAAAAAATGTTTATCTCATCTCATTCCTAAAGATTTCCCCTTTACCCTTAAACTGTGCCCTCTTGTTCTGGACTTCGCCAACATCCGGAACAATCTTCCTGCATCGAGCCTGTATAACGTGCTACAAACAGTGGTAAAGTGGTCAACAATACACACATAGATACATACATACCTCGTTCCCTCAGAGGACCTCAAGCAAGGCTTGAGAGTAGAAATAAGTTTTATGTCTGGACTTAAAAGAGTCGATAGAGGGGGCAGTTCCGATGGGAAGAGGTCTAGGTGATGCAACCGCAAACGCGCGGTCGACCGTGAGCTTGTGCCTAGACCGCGGGACGTTCAGTAACTTCAGTCTGCCGATCTGAGGGACTGGTGGTGGTATGCTGGGTAAGCAGATTTTTGATGTACAGTGGCTTGCAAAAGTATTCATATCCCTTGAAAATTTTCACGTTTTGTCACGTTATAACCACAAACTTAAATGTATTTTTTTGTGATTTTATGTGATAGACCAACACAAAGTGGCACATAATTGTGAAGTGGAAGGAAAATGATACATGGTTTTCAATTTTTTTTACAAATAAAAAACTGAAAAGTGTGGCGTGCAAAAATATTCAGCCCCCTTTACCCTGGTACCCTTAAATAAAATCCAGTGCCACCAATTGCCTTCAGAAGTCACCTAATTAGTAAATAGAGTCCACTTGTGTGTTATAAAATCTTAGTATAAATACAGCTGTTCTGTGAAGGCCTCAGAGGTTTGTTAGAGAACATTAGTGAACAAACAGCATCACGAAGCCCAAGGAACACACCAGACAGGTCAGCGATAAAGTTGTGGACAAGTTTAAAGCAGGGTTAGGTTGTAAAAACATATCCCAAGCGTTGAACATCTCACGGGGCACTGTTCAACCCATCAGCCGAAAATGAAAAAAGTATGGCACAACTGCAAACCTACCAAAACGTGACCGTCCACCTACACTGACAGGCCGGGCAAGGAGAGCATTGATCAGAGAAGCAGCCAAGAGGCCCATGGTAACTCTGGAGGAGCCGCAGAGATCCACAGCTCTTGTGGGAGAATCTGTCCACAGGACAACTATTAGTCGTGCACTACACAAATCGGGCCTTTATGGAAGAGTGTCAAGAAGAAAGTATTGTTGAAAAAAAGCCATAAGAATTTCCGTTTCCAGTTTGCCACAAGCCATGTGGGGGACACAGCAAACATGTGGAGGAATGTGCTCTGGTCAGATGAGACCAAAATTGACGTTTTGGCCTAAATGCAAAACGCTATGTGTGGCGGTAAACTAACACTGCACATCACCCTGAACTCACCATCCCCACTGTGAAACATGGTAGTGGCAGTATCATGCTGTGGGGATGCTTTTCTTCAGCAGGGACAGGGGAGCTGGTCAGAGTTGATGAGAAGATGGATGGAGCCAAATACAGGGCACTCTTGGAAGAAAACCTGTTAGAGTCTGCAAAAGACTTGAGATTGGGGCGGAGGTTCACCTTCCATCAGGACAACGACCCTAAACATACAGCCAGAGCTACAATGGAATGATTTAGATCAAAGCATATTCATGTTTTAGAATGGCCCAGTCAAAATCCAGACCTAAATCCCATTTAGAATCTCTGGCAAGACTTGAAATTTGATGTTCACGGACGCTCTCCATCCAATCTGACTGAGCTTGAGCTATTTTGCAAAGAAGAATCTGGATATGCAAAGCTGGTTGAGACATAGCCCAAAAGACTTGCAGCTGTAATTGCAGCGAAAGGTGGTTCTACAAAGTATCGATTCAGGGGGGTTGAATACTTTTGCACACCACACTTTCCAGTTTTTTATTTGTAAAAAACATTGAAAACCATGTATCATTTTCCATCCACTTCACAATTATGCACCTCTTTGTGTTGGTCTATCACATAAAATCCGAATAAAATACATTTACGTTTCTGGTTGTAACGTGACTAAATGTGGAAAAGTTCAAGGGGTATGAAGAGAGGGTTCAGGAGGCTGAGGATTGGGTGTGGTGGGTGAAGTGAGGGTTCTGGTGGGTAAGGATGGGGTGTGTAGGGTGAATAGAGGGTTCAGTAGGGTCGGGATTGGATGTGTAGGTGAAGAGAGGGTTCAGGAGTTCAGGATGGGGTGAAGAGAGGGTTCAGAGGATGGGGTGTGGTCAGGAGGGTGAGGAGAGGGTTCAGGATGGGGTATGGAGGGTGAGGAGAGGGTGAGGATGGAGGGTGAGAAGAGGGTGGAGGGTGAGGGTGAGGCGAGGGTGAAGAGAGGGTTCAGGAGGGGGTAAGGGTGAGGAGAGTTCAGGAGGGGGTATGGAGGGTGAGGTGAGGAGAGGGTTCAGGAGGGTGAGGATGGGTGTGGAGGGTGAAGAGAGGGTTCAGGAGTGAGGAGAGGGTTCAGGAGGGGTTAGGATGGGCGAGGAGGGTGAGGAGAGGGTACGGAGGGTGAGGAGTTCAGTAGGGTGGGGAGGAGTGTGAGGAGAGGGTTCAGGAGGGTGAGGATGGGGTGTGGAGAGTCAGGAGAGGGTGAGGATGGGGTGTGGAGGGTGAGGAGAGAGGGTTCAGGAGGGGGTGTGGAGGGTGAGGAGGGTGAGGAGGGTGAGGATGGGGTGTGGAGGGTGAGGAGAGGGTTCAGGAGGGTGAGGGTGGCGAGAGGGCTCGGCAGGGTGGGGACAGGGTGTGTGGGTGACAGCATGGTGCCAGATGGGGTGACTGTGGGAAATGTGAGACCATCCTCGCCAGCAGACAATGAAGCAGCAATGCTGTATTCTGTGAATGTTTTTGTACTATTATACAATGAACATGGTGCCTTGCTACAGCAGCAACAAGAGTATTAGATAACATTTATTGACATAAATAAGGAATAATATTGCATCAAGTTTCATCAGACTGGCGTTGCCGTGTGTAGCGAGACCGATGCTCGGCCTCTGTTCTTTAATGTTTAGATGAATGAGGGGTGACCTGAATGAAATGTCCATAGATTGGATGTATGCCGGGTGGTATGTTATGCTGCATGTAAGAATATAATTGTTCCATTGTACATGTGAGAATTTAACACTCTTGATTCCTGGTTATTCCCCTGTGAAGAGTCCAGATCTAGGGGTCAGAATCTGTGACTGGGGTGGTGGTCGGTGTGTTTCTGGGGTGGCTTGTTTCTGACTCTGAGGAACGGTGGAACAATGCAGGGATGCCCAGCTCCACCCAGTGTAAATGTGCTTGGGGTTCCTGTCTTCATCACTGTGTCTACCAGTGGTACCTCCATCCCCCAGCTACCGTTGGTCATTTGCGGTTTCAATACATTGAGGACAGAGGAAGCCAATTATTCGACCCACAGTGTCTTTGCCGGTTGTGCAAGAGTTCATCGGCCAGATCCCACCTTCTGGTAACCAGTCTTCAAGCACACATTTTAGTGTATACGTTTCTTCACAGGTAATTTTGGCTGAGTTCCAGATCTGTACTGATCCTGTGGTGGGAGAAACGTTTCACCAGGTCTACAATCTTTCAGCTAATTCCTGTATCACCGTGCTACCCAGTATTCGACCGAATTACTCAGGGAAAGTGGTCCTCCCCCTTCGCGATCGGATATTTACCTGGCCCTACTCAACCTCCGCAATATTTCCCGTGACCCTGCCCTGGGCTCGCCTGCACGGCGGCTCATGTCCCTCACCACACGCCCTCCGATCCCTGTCTCCCAGCGATCCTTAAAGCCCGCGGTCCTCAGCCCTGCTGCTGTCCAAGAGCGCATTGCCCAGAAACAGGCTATCCAGAAGCGCTCCCATGACAGGTCCTGTCGTCCCCTTCCGCGTCTTTGCCCGAACCAGGTGGTCCGGATGCAGTCCCCCTCCGGTCACTACAGGCTGGCTGTTGTCGTCGGCTCTGCGGGCTCTCCGCGGTCGTACCTAGTTGACTACGAGGGTACCATATACCGCCGGTCCCGCCAGCATTTGCTGCTGGTCGACGAGCCCGCTCCGCCTCCTGCAGCCCCTTTTGCCCCTCCGGTTGCTTCCTCTCTGCCCATCACTCCTCGCCTGCCCAGGACTCTGCCTTCTCAGCTCTTTGTGCCCCGTTCTCCCACTGCTACCCCTGGTCCCCCTCGCCTGCCTCGCCCGCTCGCGTGCCCGCGTGCCCGCGGCGGTGCCCGTTTCTCCTCCCCGGTCTCCTTGTCCTGCCTCTCCTGCACGTTCTCCTACCCGTTCCCCTGTCACCGCTCCTGCTCTTGTCCCTGCCATACCTTCGGAGGAGAGAGAGGGCGGGCTGCGTACTCGCTCCGGGCGGTTGGTCAAGCCGCCTGTACGTTACGGGGAGTGTGCTTGAATGTTTAACTGTTTCCTGCCGGTGTACGCGCGGGTTTGTTTCTATCATATGAGTCGTGGTCGGCTGTCATTATTGTAATGCTTTGTTTTCCAAGGACAGCTAGTGCACAGTGTGTGTATTATAACAATGTTTAAAATAAACTAGTAGTGAAGACATCGTGTGTTGGACAAGTCTTTTCGGGGGGGGGGGGGGGGGGGGGGGGGGGGGGGGGGGGGGGGGGGGTGATTGGCAGTCACCGAGGTACATTGTTGAGTACAGTGACAGCCGCAGGTAAGAAGCTGTTCCTGGACCTGCTGGTCCGGCAACGGAGAGACCTGTAGAGCCTCCAGGATGGTAGGAGGGTAAACTGATCATGGTTGGGGTGAGAGCAGTCCTTGTCGATGCTGAGCGCCCTCCGCAGCCAACGCTTGCTTTGGACAGACTCAATGGAGGGAAGCGAGGAACCGGTGATGCGTTGGCCAATTTTCACCACCCTCTGCAATGCTTTCCGGTCGGAGACAGAGCAGTTGCCATGCCATACTGTGATACAGTTGGTAAGGATGCTCTAGATGGTGCAGCGGTAGAAGTTCACCAGGATCTGAGGAGACAGATGGACCTTCTTCAGTCTCCTCAAGAAGAAGAGACGCTGGTGAGCCTTCTTGACCAGAGTTGAGGTATTGTGGGTCCAAGAGAGGTCATCGGAGATGTTGACCCCCAGGAACCTGAAGCTGGAAACACGTTCCACCTCCGTCCCGTTGATGTGGATTGGCGTGTGCGTGCCGCCCCTAGACTTACTGAAGACTACAATTAACTCCTTGGTCTTCATGGCGTTAAGAGCCAGGTTTGTTGTCAGCGCACCATGCTGCTAAGTGCTGGACCTCCTCCCTATAGGCCGAACTCATCGTTGTTGCTGATGAGGCCAATCACCGTTGTATGATCTGCATACTTGATGATGGTGTTAGTACCATGTACAGGTGTGCAGTCGTAGGTGAAGAGGGAGTAGAGGAGGGGGCTCAGCACACAGCCCTGTGGAACAACGGTGTTCAGGGTGAGCGCTGAAGAGGTGTGCATGTCTAACCTATCAGACTGGGGTCTGTTGGTTTGAACATCCAGTATCCAGTTGCAGAGGGAGGGGTCGATGCCCAGGTTACCGAGATTGGTGATCAGTTTAGATGGTATAATGGTGTTGAATGCTGAGCTGTAATCGATGAGCAGCATTCTCATGTTGTGACGGTAGGCAGGCGGCAGTGAATCAACGCTGATGTGACTTATACCATAGAGATACAGCGCTGAAACAGGCCCTTTGAGCCCATCGAATCCGCGCCGGTCAGCAATCAGCCTTCACACTGTCCAGCACACACCCGGGTCCATGTTAGAACTGCCGAAGCCTTTTAACATAGAAACCTGCCCGTTTGCAGAGTGTGTGAGGAAGCCACAGCACACTGAGGGTACCCATGCGGCCACAGTGATAAGGTGTACACTCTGTGCAGTCTGCAACTGTAGTCAGCATCAAACACGGATCTCTGGCGCTGTAGGGCAGCATGTCTACCATTTGCCACTGGGACTGTAGCTGGTTGGCTGGAGTTAGCGTGTGCCATATCCAACCCCTTAAACCGCTTCGTAGTTATAAATATCGCCACGGGACGGCATCCATTAATCACCGGCTTTGACCTCGCTACCATCGAAGGCATTTACTGGAGACGCAGCCAGCATCATCGGAGATTAACACAACCCAGGTCATACACTCATTTCAACGCTGCCATCGTGAAGAAGGGAGAGGTGCCGGAAAACTGTAACGTCTATGTTCAGGAACAGCTACTTCCCGGCAGCCATCCGGGTATTAAACACTATAAGCTCAAATAGGCTCAGGACTACATGGATATTTTTTGATGTTATTGCACAATTGTCGTTTGTATTTTGTGTATACGTGTGTGCGCGCGCGCGCGCGCGTGCGTGTGTGTGTGTGTGTGTGTGGGTGTGTGTGTGTGTGTGTGTGTGTGTGTGTGTGTGTGTGTGTGTGTGTGTGTGTTGTGTGTGTGTGTGTGTGTGTGGTGTGTGTGTGCGTGCGTTTGTGTGTGTGTGTGTGTGTGTGTGTGGTGTGTGTGTGTGTGTGTGTGTGGGTGTGTGTGGTGTGTGTGTGTGCTTGTGTGCGTGTGCGTGTGTTTGTGCGTGTGTGTGTGCGTGTGTGCGTGTGTGTGTGTGTGTGTGTGTGTGTGTGTGTGTGTGTGCGCGCGCGTGTGTGTGTGTTGATTTCTACTCTCATAAACATGGAAAATAGGGACATTTGTAGGCCATTCTACACTTCGAACCAGCAATGCCATTCATTATGATAATAGTTGATCGTCCAAAATTAGTACCCCGTACCTGCTTCATCCACATATCCCTTGATTCCGTTAGTCCCCGGATATATACTGCCTCTCTCTTGAACTCATCCAGTGAATTGGCCTCCACAGATAATTCCAGCGACTCACAACGCTCTGGTCCAAAACGATGTTCGTCATCTCAGTCCGAAAAGGAATACTCCTTATTCTTAAACTGTGACCTCTGGTTCTGGACTCTCTGACATCGGGAAATTGTTTTCCTGCATCTAGCGTGTCCAATCAATTTCAGCATTTTACATGTTTCTTTAAAATCCCTCTCACACTTCTAACTTCTAGTGAACATAAGCCCAGTCGATCCATTATTTCAACATATGTCTGTCCCGTCATTCAAGGAATTAGTCTGGGGAACCTACGCTGCACTCCCTCGATAGCAAGAATGGCCTTCCTCGAATTAAGCGACCAAAACTTCACACCGCGGTATGGTCTCACGGGGCCCTCTACAACTACAGTAGTCCCCCTTGCTCCTGTACTTAAATCCACGCGCTATGGCAGATGTACCATTTGCTTTCTTCACTTTCTACTCCATCTGCATGCTTACCTTCAGTGACTGATGTACATGGACATCCAGGTCTCATTGCCCTTTCCCCCTCCACCCCCCCCCCCCCCCATTTGCTAATCTAACAACATTCAGAAAACAATCTGCCTTCTTGTTCTTGCCTTCAAAGTGGATAACTTGCTCTTGCCCTGAAGTGACCTTTGAAACCTTCACTGTCTGCAATGTCAAAATGACATTCCGTTGTTTAACGTGTTATTGTAAATTGCTGATCCCAAATATCCCGGGAGCATTTGACGTAACGTGTTTGTTCAGTAAATGTAAATTACATCGATTATCAGGTGACTGGCGTCGCTCAGGACTTCTGCCTTCTATATTAAGATATGTGTGGACATCTCATCAGTGGTTTTAACTTTAAGCTGCTGTTTTCACATCAAGCGCGGAATCGTCACTTTTGCGCAAAATGGGAACCTGGATATTGGATCAAATAATGACCATTTACTATCCTGCTCTGACAGCTATTGGTATTCCCGGTGACTCGACATTCACTTATACTCATCGTTGAAACCAGCGATGCCGGCATTTGCTGCCTGGCAAACATATGTAAACGCAAGAATCTGTAGATTCCGGTACCTTGGACTGGAGAAATGTGTGACGTTTCGGGTCCTTATCATCGTTTTATTATTATTTATTAAGATGATTTATCCCCGTTCCTTTTTTGCATATCTATCTTTCATTATTTCTTATTATCTCTATATCACCGTCTATATCTCTCGTTCCCCTTTCCCTTGACTCTCAAACTGAAGAAAGGTCTCGACCTGAAACGTCACCTATTCCTTTTCTCCAGAGGAGTCGTGACGCCTGACCAGCTGAGTTATTCCAACACTGTCCATCTTCGGCTGAAACCAGTATATGTTGTTCCTTCCTGGACAGACCACCTTCAACAGTTTAGACAATGGTGGCTTTGCTGCACACTGCTTTTACATTGCGATACAGTATTTAATCCATCCTTACGTTGCCTCGTGTCGCAATGTAAAATATAATCTCAGGCAAAGATTTGTGTTGCAATTATGAATGTGTGAATGTTGTGTACGAACGCTGGCGTCATGTCGGCAATGACTTTTCGATCTTACGCGGTAAGTTTGGGCAATGTGAGGGGAGTAGAATAGCACGGCGAGGTAACCACTAAATTAAAACAGGTCCTTGATATCCCGCCTCCTGAACACTGACGTGAAATTAGCTTGCTGTACGAGAACAATCCTTCTGTTTCAGGAATTGTAGCTCAAACCACAAACCTGACCTTCGGATTGAAACGTTCCACATTCGTGAAATACATTCCAACTATTTACTTGGCTGTTGGAGCTGTGCTACAAGGCAATGAATATTTTTTAATTATCTGCTCTGGTTTGGCACTGTGTTCATCCAGGTGTTTCCAATGAATAAATGTCATTCAATCTTTGAGCAAACTGCATTATGGTCGAATAGACACATAGAAAATAGGCGCAGGAGGCCATTAGGCCCTTCGAGCCAGCACCGCCATTCATTGTGATCATGGCTGATCGTACCCTATCAAGAACCCGTGCCTGCCTTCTCCCCCGTATCCCTTGACTCTACTAGCGCCTAGACCTCTATCTAACTATATCTTGAATCCATCCAGTGACTTGGCCTCCACTGCCCTCTGTGGCAGGGAATTCCATAAATTCACAACTCCCTGGGTGAAAACGTTTTTTTTTTCACCTCAGTTATAATTGACCTCCCCTTTATTCGAAAACTGTGCCCCTGGTGCTGGACTCGCCCAACATTGGGACCATTTTCCTGCATCTAGCTTGTCCAGTCCTTTTATAATTGTATATTTTTCTTTAAGATCCATTCTCATTCTTCTAAACCCAATTTAATACAAGTCTGGACTTTTCAATCTTTCTTCATATGACAGTTCCGCCATCCCAGGGATCAATCTCGCGAACCTACGCTGCACTGCCTCAATCACAAGGATATCCTTCCTCAAATTAAGATACCAAAACTGTACACAATACTCTAGATGTGGTCTCACCAGAGCCCCATACAACTGCAGAAGTACCTCTTTAGTCCTATACTGAAATCCTGTTGTCGACTGATGGGGGGTGGCGGTGAGAAGAAACGAAAAAGGAGAAGGATCCCGGGGGCTGAGGAAGGGGAGGAGACAGCAAAATATAACAACATTGGCAGAATTCAATGTTCATACCCGCAGGCTCCCCAAGCGGAATAATAAGTGCTGTTCCTTTAATTTTCGGTTTTGCTCACTCTGGCCATGGATGAGACCAAGGACATAGAGGTCAGATGAGCCACCGGGAGGTCAGGTTGGTTATTGAGGACCGAAACGATCGCCCAGCCTCCGCTTGGTCTCACCGATATAGATCAGCTGACATCAAGAGCAGCGCATGCAATAGATGAGGTTGGAGGAGAAGCAGGTGAACCTGTGTCGCACCTGGAACGACTGCGTGGGTCCTTGAATGGAGTCTAGGGTGGAGGTAAAGGGAGAAGTGTTGCATCTCTTGCGGTTGCAACGGAAAGTGCCCGGGGAGGGGGTGGTATGGGAGGGAACGGAAGAGTTGTCAAGGGAGTTACGGAGGGAGCCGTCTTTCCGGAAGGCAGACATGGGTTGAGATGGGAAGATGTGGCGAGTGGTGGGGTTACGTTGGAGGTGGCTGAACTGACAGAGGATTACTTGTTTTTTTTGTGACGGCTGATGGGGATGAAAGGTGAGGGACTAGGGGGACTCGGCCCTTGTTTGCGGGTGGGGGGATGGGGAGAGAACACAATGTTGCGGGGTATGGAAGAAACCCTGGTGCGAGCCTCATCTATGGTGGAGGAGGGGAACCCCCGTTCCCTGAAGAATGAGGACATTTCATGTGCCCTGGTATGGAACGCCTCAACCTGGGAGCAGATGCGGCGTAGATGGAGGAATGGGAGTGGGGGATGGAGTCCTTACAGGAGGCAGAATGGGAAGACGTGTAGTCCACATAGCCATGGGAGTCAGGAGGTTTACAGTGGATATCGATCAGAGGTCTAGCACCTGCGATGGAGATAGTGAGGTCAAGGAATGGTAGGGAAAGTATCGGAAATGGTCCAGGTGTATTTGAGTGCCGGATGGAAGTTTACTGGTGAAGTGGATGAAGTCAGTCAGTTTGTGTGTGGGTGCAGGAGGTGGCACCGAAGCAGTCGTCGATCGAAGTAACGGAGGTAGAGGTCGGGGTGGGGCCCTGGTACGTATTGAACAAGGATTGTTCGACGTATCCGACAAAGAGGCAGGCATAGCTGGGGCCCATGCGTGTGCCCATAGCTACGACTTGTATTAAGAGGAAATGGGAGTAGTCAAATGAGAAGTTATTAAAGTTAAGGAACAACTCCGCTAGGCGGAGGAGAGTGTCGGTGGCCGGGTGTAGGTTGCTTATCTGGTCGAGGAAGAATCTGAGGGCTTTGAAACCATCCTGGTTGGGATGGATGTGTAGAGTGACTGGATGTCCATGCTGAAGATGAGGGGGTGATGGCCTAGAGAATGGAATGCGCGGAGACGACGGAGAGTGTCCGATGTGGCTTGCACAGAGGTAGGGAGGGATTTAACCAGGGGGGGATAGGATGGAGGCAAGGTCTGTTGAAATGAGTTCGGTGGGGCACCGATAGGCAGCAACAAATGGTCTACCGGGACAGTCAGGTTTGTGGATGTGGGGGATAAGGTAAAATCGGGCCGGGCGGGACTGGGAAACGATGAGGTTCGAGGCTCGGTCGGGCAGGGAATCGGAGTTGATGAAGTCGGTGATGGTGCTAGAGATGGTGGCCTGGTGCTCGTCAGTGGGGTCATGGTCCAAGGGTAAGTAGGAGATGTCCGAGAGTTCGCGCGTGGCCTCAGCGTTGTAGAGATCGTCGCGCCAGACTACCACAGCACCTCCCATGTCGGCGGGTTTGATAACCCAGTCTGGGTTATTACGGAGTGAGTCGATGGCTGTACGATCAAGGAGGGAGAGATTGGAGTGAGACATGGGAGTGGAGAAATTGAGGCGGTTGATGTCGCGACCGCAGTTTTGCATGAAGAGTTCTAAAGCTGGAGTGTCACGAGGGGGGTTCCACGAGGAGGGGGTTGCCTTGTCGACGGGGAAAGGGGTCATCGATTGGGGGGGGGGGGGAGAGACTCCTTCCCATGGAAGAACACTGTGAGGAGGAGTCGACGGTAGAAGAGCTCCAAGTCGTGGTTGGCGTGGAATTGATTGAGGTGGGGACGGAGGGGAACAAAGGTAAGACCTCTGCTGGGTGGGACCGTTCGATGTGGGAAAGGGGGAGGCCAGGGGGATGGTGAACACCCGGCAGGGATGGAGGTTGGGGCCGGAGGAAGGCGTGTGGGTGAACTGGGGCGAGGCGATGTGTGGTGGGTGGTGGAGGGGTTGTGGACGGTCAGGGGTCAGGGGGTGGTGGTGAGAGGGCTGTGGTATGGGTGGGGAAGTGCATGGGTCACACAGTTAGAGGGTGATGGGGAAGACTCAGTGGAACGGCCACTGGGGTTACCAGGGCTGGGAAGACTTGCACTAGGACCCAGTGGAGTCAAACCCAGGAAAGTGGTAGTTAGCAGCGTGGAGACTTCAGGCTCGGTGCAGAGAGCAGTTTGCAGGTACGGCTGTGGGTTGCTGGATTGAGATGCTACCACATCCACTGAGTTCTCTAACTTCAGTTAGCCCTTGCTATCTCTCTCCATCCCCTTCCCCATCCCTGTTCTCCCACTTGTCTTATTGTCTCCGCCTATATTCTATACTTGTCCCGCCCCCTCCCCTGACATCAGTCTGAAGAAGGGTCTCGACCTTCCTTCTCTCCAGAGATGCTGCCTCCAGCGTTTTGTGGCAACCTTGGGCAGATACATAGATAAGGAAGATGTAGAGGAAAATTGACCCGACGCTGGACAATGATACTAGCTTAGATGGCCCATCTTGTTTATCATGGACGAGTTGGGCTGATTGGTCTTTCTCCGTTGTATGCCTTCATGACTACAAGTCTCATTACCAACTCTCGCTCTCTGTTACTGCACCCTTCCCACTGGTCGCTGCCCTCCATACCTCCACTTCCTAACGTGTAGTTCTTACAGCAACCCTATTTCTCCCTCTGATTTTCTCACATCTCCCTCCCATCCATAAGGGAAGGCAGCGAGCCAAGGAAAGGGAAATAATGAGAGATGGAAATCGTCGGGGGCACACGGAAGAAGCGGAGGCGGGAGAGGCAGCAGATGGGGTGGAGTGGGATAAACGGGAAGAGGAAGTGGAATATAAAATATCCAGGAGCAAGGAGATATGGGCAGGAAGAATTAAAAGTTAGCAGAAGGCAATGGTATGATGGGCAGATTTGACTTCCGAATACCACATTACAGAAAATACGTGGAGGTTTTAAATAGGATAATAATGCTGTGTTGATGGTATTACCAATAAGGAGAGGTTGGGCACACTTGGATTGTTTCCACTAGAGCAAGGAAGGTTAAGGAGAGACCGAGTAGATGAGATTATCAGAGGCATGGATAGGTTGGGCACAGGAACATTTTCCAAGGGAGGAAATTACAAGGACCAGAGGGCATAGCTCGCAGATGGAGGGAAAATGTTTAAAGGATATAAACGGTGCAAATCCCATAAAAAATAAAATGGTGGGTGCCTGAAGCGCGCTGCCAGGGTGGTGGTAGTGTCAGTCACCATCGTGATGCTTAACTGGCTTTAGTTAGGCGTATGCAACTGCAGGGAATGGAACAACGTGGGTCGCGTGCGCGTAGGAGGGAGTGGGGCTACTTGGCACCATGCTCGACACCAGCGCGGCAAGCCGAATAGACTCCCCGTGCGCTAACCTTTTTCTACCTTCATAACTTTCCCTTCCCATCATCTTTCCTTTCTCTTTCCTTCACCTGCTCTGCCTTCGCTCTCGCTCTCTCTCTCGCTCTCACTTTTTTTTTTTCATTTTCAAAGACTTTATTCAACACATGAAATAACACAACAGATCAAGTCATACACAAAACGAACTTACAATTTATCGTGT
>NW_026576544.1:0-17500 GCF_028641065.1 Leucoraja erinaceus
GGAGGATCTACAGGTGGACACCAGCGCCACCTGCGCACAGGAGGAGGATCTACAGGTGGACACCAGCGCCACCTGCGCACAGGAGGAGGATCTACAGGCGGGCACAGGCTCCCTACTGACAATTAAACACTATTGACGAGGCTCCCTATTATTACATTTTTTTAAAAGACAAACATCTTCGAATATCAAAAACATTTTTTTTAATCAATAGTTGGAAAAGTGGAAAATAATGTGGAAAAGTGCTGAGACTACAGTACAATGTGAAGGTTTACTTGCAGACTAACAGGTGATATAGGGGGGGTTGCACGTAAGGTCACTGGGTTAAAGGGCTCGACGCACGGAGCCGCTCAATCCATTGGAGGACATCCGTCACTTCCGGTATATGTTATTAATGCTAGAAACGCGTACTTTCCTACCTGTTAAAAAACGCCAAAATGTTGAATTTTTGCGTTGAAACAAATTGTGTGAGTCGGGGTAAGTGTGAGAGACATCGTACCCGACTTTAGAATTCCAAACGTGAAGCGAAATGAAGGTATAGAGAAGCGAGAACTGAAGGGACAACAGCAGCTAAAGTGCTTGGTAAACATTGAAAATATTGGGAATTATCGCATTTGCTCACTGCATTTCATCAAGTAAGGCATTATTTGTGTTTTATCTTGATTCCCTTGGTATCTAAAGAGTTTCAGAAGTGATAAATCTGGCTGTAAATTTTTCATCAGATGCGTTTTCATTTTGTATGTAAAATTCCACTTGGGAACCATGGGCGATTAAAAAAATTACAGGCAGATTTATCACTTCTGAAACTTTTTAGATGCCAAAGGAATCAAGAAAAAACACAAATAATGCTTGATGCTTGATTTCATCTTACTTGATGAAATGCAGCGAGCAAACGGCCAATGTTCGCCAAGCACTCTGGCCGTTGTTGTCCCTTCAGCTCTCGCTTCTATCTACCGTCATTTCTCCTGGAATTGTGAAGTTGGCTAAATGTCTCACACGCTTATCCTGATTTCCATCATTATTTACAGCGCAAAAATGGACAATTTCAGCGGTGGGGATTTAACGGGCCCGCTACGCTGGAAACAATGGTAAGTGCCTACCCGCATTTCATCGTGTGTAATCCATTTGTAGTAGTGTAGCAACAGTACGGATAATGGGTCGTGACCCGACTGCCGAGAAACCTCCCTATATTACATTTAAAAAAAAAAGACAAACATCTTCGAACTTCAAAAACATTTTTTTTAATCAATAGTTGGAACATGTGGAAAAGTGCTGAGACTACAGTACAACGTGAAGGTTTACTTGCAGACTAACAGGTGATATAACAATGAGAATGAAGATCACAAAGCTTAGGGTAACATATTTGGAGAGCGAGTTCAGTTCTGAGCATTTGAAAACAACTTCCAAGAGTAGATAAGAGTGTGGAATTCATTGCCACAGGCGGCTGTGGAGGCCAAGGCTGTGGGTAGTTTTAAGGTGGATATTGACCAGTTTAGTTTAGAGATCGAGCACAGAAACAGGCCCCTTCGGCCCACCCAAACTGCGCAGACCAGCGATCCCCACACACTAACACTATCCTACACCCACTGGGCACAATTTACATTTATACCAAGCCAATTAACCTACAAACCTGCATGTCTTTGGAGTGTGGGAGTAAACCGAAGATCTCGGAGAAAACCCACGCAGGTCACGGGGAGAACATACAAACTCCGCACAGACAGCACCCGTAGTCTCTGGCGAAGTAAGGCAGCAACTCTACCGCTGCGCCACTGTGCTGCCCTTCAAGATCCTTGATTAGTAAGGGTGTCAGGGGTTATGGGGAGATGACAGGGGAATGGGGTTGAGAGGGAGAGATAGATCAGCCGTGATTGAATGGCAGAGTAGACGATGGGCCGAATGGCCTAATTCTGCTTCTAGAACGTACGAACTATAAAGCCGAACTGATTTCATTCAAGCACAATTTTCGGTAAGACTACAGTGTTACATTAAGCTCACATCTCTGTATTGTCACATTTGTACACTCATTTAAATGCCATTCAATATGAAAGATAAAATAGCCTTGAAAGTTTATATCTTCATTTTTGTACAAATAAAAATCACAGCATTAGAATCACTATCATTTGTATAATGATTTAATATTTTATGTTATGTTAGTGAGCAAATGGAAATAAATAAATTATCAGCACCTCTACATATATTAAAAAAAAGATTTTTTATAAAATTGTGTCTTAACAAAAAAATATAAATGTCATAGACAAATTTAATATGATTCAATTTCTTCTTAAAATTCATGACAATCTTACTTTATAGAATAAAACTAATCTAGCTCATAAATCAAGAATAGAAAATCCTGCTTTTCTTCACTGTTAATGGTTCGAGGATCAACCATTAAGTTCCACAATGTATACAGAGATAGAGAGTCGAGAGAGGAGTGTCTAAAAAGATTTTCAGTCTTTGTATGAATCTTTATTTATTTGCAGTTATTCCACTCGGTCCACACATAATAAGTAGGGTACAAACTAACATGGATATAATGTGGTGAATCTCATTGGAACTTACCAAAGAGTGAAAGGCCCCGATAGAGTGGATGTGGAGAGGATGTGTCCACTGGTGGGAGAGTCTAGGACCAGCGGGCACAGCCTCGGAATAAAAGGGCGTACCTTTAGAATGGAGAGGAGGAGGAATTTCTTTAGTCAGAGGGTGGTGAACCTGTGGAGCTCATTGCCACAGATGGCAGTGGAGGCTGTCATTGGGAATTTTAAAAACGGAGATGACTAAGTTCTTGATTAGGAATGGCGTCAAGGTTATGTGAAGAATGCAGGAGAACGGGGTTGAGAGGGAAGGTTAGATCAACCGTGATTGAATGGTGGAATAGACGATAGGCTGAACAGCCTAATTCTGCTCCTATGTCTTATGATCCTATCTTATAAGGATTAGACGGATATGGGTCAAACGCAGGCAGGTGGGACTAGTGCAGATGAGGTATATTGGTCGGCTTGGGCAGAATGGGCCGAAGGGCCTGTTTCCACGCTGTACGACTGACTATGACTCAGTGGAAAATGAGATGAAATTCCTTGCATTTTTGGCTCAATTAATTATTTTTCATTCAGTATTCTGTGATTATATTCAGCTGCTCTCATGAAAATAATTCTCTGTCTGATTGTGCCAACTGCAGTATAGATTAAAACAAATCTTAAAATGTCCAGAACTGAACTATACAGAACAAAATATAAATAAGTTTGTAATAAATAAACAGGATACGTCAAAGGTGAAATTCTAAGAATATCATTGTAAATATATATTTTTTATATTTACACACACACACGCGCGCACACACACACACACACACACACACACACACACACAAGACATAGACACGCTGAAACAATATACTTCATTTAGATCCACGTTAAATAGTCACAGAATTTCCAGCTTAAAGTTGACCATGTTGATGGTTCAGCCAAATACAAATGAAGAGTGTGGACAGTACAAATGACCTTAGTACTAAAGTCGTACCAACATGAGAGATGGAGATCACACCATGACAACATAAGGAGGCATGGCCTAAGGCAAAGTTTAATGATGCACAATCTTCACAAAAAAACAGGCTAAGTGGACCACAGAATATGAGGAACACAAACAGTCCTGTTTTGGGATCTCAGATGCCCAAGAACAAAGGAATTCATGTTCATGTGATAGGAGCAGTAATTAGGCCATTCAAGTCTACTCCGCCATTCAAACATGGCTGATCTATCTTTCCCTCTCAACCCCATTCTCCTTCCTCCTTCCCATAAACCCTGACACCCATTCCAATCAAGGATCCACCTTAAAAATATTAATTGACTTGGCCTCCACAGCCTCCACTTATTATGTGTGGACCGAGTGGAATAACTGCAAATAAATAAAGATTCATACAATGAATTCCACAGATTCACTGCCCTCTGACTAAAGAAATTCCTCCTCATCTCCTTTCTATAGGTACGTCCTTCTATTCTGAGGCTGTAGCGCCTGGTCCTGGACTCTCCCACCAATTTATTGTCACAGACATCTGTGGAGGCCAAGTCATTGGGTATTTTTAAAGCAGAGATTGATAGGTTCTTCCTGAAGATAGACAAAAAAAAAGCTGGAGTAACTCAGTGGGACAGACAGCATCTCTGAATAGAAGGAATGGGTGACATTTTGGGTTGAGATCCTTCAGTTTTCTTGGTTAGCAAGGGTGTCAAAGGATATGGGGAGAAGGCAAGAGAATGGAGTTGATGGGGTTACCATATGATGAGCATTTGTCGGCACTGGGCCTGGCATTTGCTGGAGTTTAGAGGGATGAGGGGACCCATCATTGAAACATACAGAATAGTGAAAGGCCTGGATAGAGTGGATGTGGAGAGGATGTTTCCACTAGTGGCAGAGTCTAGGACCAGAGGGCACAGCCTCAGATTAAATGGGCGTACCTTTTGTAAGGAGATGAGGAGGAACCTCTTTAGCCAGAGGGAATTCATTGCCACAGAAGGCTGTGGAGGCCAAGTCAGTGGATATTTTTAAGGCAGAGATAACTAGATGCTTGATTAGTACGGGTGTCATGGGTTATGGGGAGAAGGCAGGAGAATGGGGTTGAGGGGGAAAGATTGATCAGCCATGATTGAATGGGGGAGTTGATGGGCTGAATGGTCTAAATTCTGCTCCTATGTTTTATGGAGATTACAGAGAGCGGTGAACACTGCCCGGTCTATCACCAGCAGCTGTTTTATCTTCATCTGCATGCAGTGTAGAGAAAGGAGAGTTAAATAGCAATGGTTTCCCTTGGCAACCAGTTTGCCGCTAATGGGCAGGCAAACTGAAGAAACCAACTATGGCGCCATCTACAGCCGCAGCCTGACAACAGCCGGAGAAAACAGTGATTGCTGCTCTGCGTGGAAGAGAGCTCCTCACCATCGAAGGGATGTACTGGAGTCGCTGCCTTAGAAGTGGGAGATTGCAACCTTCATGTGGCGCCCCCTGTTTCAACGAATGCAATCAACCTGGCGTGCACAATCAAATAAGATCACAGAGAACAAGTTGTCCTCCAACTTTAGGCTGTGTACGCCGTACGCAAGAAGAGAAGATCACCATGGCCACGCTCTTATCTCACTGTTACCATCGGGAAGAAGGCACAGGAGCCTGAAAACTCTAACTGTCTCTTTTTCACAGAGAGTTGCGAGTCTGTGGAATTCTCTGCCTCAGAGGGCATTGGAGGCCGTTTCTCTGGATGCTTTCAAGAGAGAGCTAGATAGGGCTCTTAAAAATAGCGGAGTCAGGGGATATGGGGAGAAGGCAGGAACGGGGTACTGATTGTGGATGATCAGCCATGATCACATTGAATGGCGGTGCTGGCTCGAAGGGCCAAATGGCCTCCTCCTGCAACTGTTGTCTATTGTTCAGGTTCAGGAACAGCTTCTTCCCTACAACTATCAGGCTATTGAACACTACGCAACACTAACCTCAACTATGAACAATGACCGGTCTTTGGTGAACAAAGGGGTTTTGCCTTTTGGTACTATTATAGGGGCTGGTTTTTATTATATGTTATCTATGAGTACTGTATTTACCCTATTAAGCCACAGCAAGTTAGAATCCCATTATTCCATTGACAGTACATACCACAATTTAATAGGAGTAGGAAGTAACTGCAGGTGCTGGTTTACGCCAAAGATAGACACAAAATGCTGGTAGACAAAAATGCTGGAGAAACTCAGCGGGTGAGGCAGCATCTATGGAACGAAGGAAATAGGCAAAGTTTTGGGTCGAGACCCTTCTTCAGACTGAAGTGAGGGTGGGGGGAGGGGGGGGCGTGAAGAAGAAAGGAAGTGGAGACAGTGGGCTGTGGGAGAGCTGGGAAGTGTAGGAGAAAGCAGGGACTCCCTGGAATAAGAGAAGTCAATGTTCATACCATATAAACTCCCCAAGCAAAATATGAGGCTGGCTGAAGAAGGGTCTCGACCCATTTCCTTCGCTCCATAGATGCTGCTTCACCCGCTGAGTTTCTCCAGCATTTTTGTCTACCTTCGATTTTCCAGCATCTGCAGTTCCTTCTTAAACTCAAAATGCTGGAGTAACTCAGCGGGACGGGTAGCATCTCTGGGGAAATGGAATAAGTGATGTTTCGGGTCGAGGCCCGTTCATCAGAGAGGGTAACTAGAGATATGAAGAGGTACAAAGGCTGGATCTTATAAAGGTGTATGGTGTGAGAGGAATTGATCGGGTAGATGCACAGAGTCTCTTGCCCAGAGCAGGGGAACCAAGAACCAAAATACATCGCTTTGGGGGGGGGGGGGGGGGGAAAGATTTAATAGGAACCTGAGGGGTAACCTTTCCTCACCGAGGGTGGTGGGTGCATGGAACGAGCTGCCGGAGGAGGTGGTTGAGGTAGGGACTATCACAAAGTTTAAGAAACATTTAGACAGAGATGTGGATCAGAAAGGTTTCGCGGGATATTGGCCAAACGCAGGCAGATGGGACTAGTGTAAATGGCTCATGTTGGTCAGTATGGCCCAGTTGGGCCGAAGGGCCTGTTTCTATTCTATGTGACCCGAACAGTCTCACATCCCTTGTACAAAAATATCCCACGGCTCACAGCTCACAAGAACAGTGTAGAAACAAGGAACTGCAGGTGCTGCTTTAACAAAGAAAGGCACAAAGTGCTGGAGTAACTCAACTGGTCAGACAGCATCTCTGGAGAACATGGATTGGTGATATTTCTGGTTGGTACCGTTCATCTCCTGATCTGAGACGTGAGCGATCCATGATCCCCAGAGTTGCCACTTGACCTGGTGGCTCACGATCACAGTCTAATTTTACACAAACACGACAAAGTCAAACATCAAATATCTTCTGTTGATGGGAGGGAGGGTGAAGGAAGGGCAACGCAGCAGAGGGTGGGGGGGGGGGGGGGGGGGGGGGGGGGGGGGATTTCTCTTCTAAAATGTAGTGCTGTTCAACAGAATACATTTTTTTCCCAAACTGTCTCCATTCTCATTCCTTTCTTTACAAAACAGAAGCACTCCAGAAATCACACACAAACTGTACAAAATTAGCACGAACGCTTCAGAATTATGTGACAGGTCCACCACTGATTTTCCGGCACCCTTGGTCACGGAGTCTTTCTGGATGATTTGTGTTGCCGGACCAACAGAGGTCACTGCCTCCGAGAGGAGCCCGGGGGGGCAGAGATACCGGCACCGCAAAGTCGGCTTCGGAAGTCGGCTATGGGAACAGATCTGCCAGCTCCTGCCGGGCCGGAGTTCCAGAGCCCCGGCTGCAGGGGGCAGATTCCACCCGCTGATCGGCAGCGGAAGTCCCGATGAGGTCGAGATTGGCCGCCTCACCCGGCCTAGGCGACACATTTTCGGGGAGACTTCCAGGCGAGGGGAAGGGGGGGGGGGATTTCAAGCGCTCTCTCGTAATTTTGTCCGGATTAAAGGTGATGACGGAACTCCAATAGCCAGAATCAAAGATACTTAGAGGAGCTCCTCAAGTGTCTTTGGCCAGAATATTAGTGGTGGACATGTACCTTGTTTTTTTTATTAAGACAAAAAACCCCCCCTTCTCTTTTTACTTACATAGGTATTCAATTGCAATTAATTTACAAATGTTTTACATCTATAATATTAGAATGGTGGGAAAGACTTTTAGCCAGCTATCAAAATCCGCTAAAATGTTGAAAAACACTTGGTAATCTGAACAATATCAGACATCATCAGCAGGTAGTGAGGGAACGCTGATCTTTGCTCTCGTGAAGAACGCCATCTTCTCCCTGCAATTAACAAGGGAGACAATTGTTTAATTTGTTCATAAGTCCATAATTTCTAGGAGCAGAATTAGGACATTCGGCCCATCAAGTCTACCCCGCCATTCAATCATGGCTGATCTATCTTTAGTTTAGTTTAGAGATACAGCGTGGAAACAGGCCCTTCGGCCCAGCGGGTCCGTGCCAACCAGCGATCCCCGCATACTAACACTATCCCACGCCCACAAGGGATAATTTTACACTTATACCAAGCCGATTAACCTACAAACCCGCACGTCTTTGGAGTGTGGGAGGAAACCGAAAATCCCGAAGAAAACCCACGCAGGTCACGGGGAGAACGTACAAACTCTGTACAGACAGCACCTGTAGTCGGGGATCGAACCCGTGTCTACTGCGCTGCATTCACTGTAAGACAGCAACTCTACCACTGCGCCACCGTGACCACCGTATCTCTCCCTCTCAATCCCTTTCTCCTGCCTTCTCCCCGTAACCCCTGGCACCCGTACTAATCAAGAATCTACCTCCCTCTCTCTGCCGTAAAAATAATCCATTGACTTGGCCTCCACAGCTGTCTGTGGCAAAGAATTCCACAGATTCACCACCCTCTGAGTAAAGAAATACCTCCTCATCTTTTTCCTAAAGGAACGCCCTTTAATTCTGAGGCCCTTTGATCTCCAGTCCTAGGCTCTCCCACTAGTGGAAACATCCTCTCCCCATCCACTCCATCCGAGTTTAGATTAAAGACAAAGTGGAGTGGCACCTGAACGTGTGGACTTGCTGCAGCTCCTTGTGGCTCTGTTCACGGAGTCTGCACACCTCCTTCGATGCTTGCCTCATCATCTTCTCAGTCCTCCACTCTTTCCTCTGGTCCTCTTTGCTCTGGCCGGCCTGAGGAAATCACATTCAATGCTCAGTTCAGTTTAGTTTATTGTCGCGTGTACCGAGGCACATTGAAAAGCTTCTGTTGCGTGCTAACCAGCCAGTGGAAAGACAATACATGATTACAATAGAGTCTTACAAAGTGTGCAGATAGCAGATTAAGGGAATAACCTGAATAACGTTTAGTGCAAGATAAAGCCAGAAAGATCACACAATCACAATAATACTTTATAAGCCAAGTATGTTTTGCAACATATGAGGAATTTCATTTGCCAAGTCAGTCACAAATTCAAGTTCAAGTTACATTTATTGTCGCGTGCTCCAATTGGTACAATAGACAACAGACAATAGACAATAGGTGCAGGAGTAGGCCATTTGGCCCTTCGTGCCAGCACCACCATTCAATGTGATCATGGCTGATCATCCCCAATCAGTACCCCGTTCCTGCCTTCTCCCCATATCCCCTGACTCCGCTATCTTTAAGAACCCTATCTAGCTCTCTCTTGAAAGCATCCAGAGAACCGGCCTCCACCGCCCTCTGAGGCAGAGAATTCCACAGACTAACCCACTCTCTGTGAGAAAAAGTGTTTCCTTGTCTCCGTTCTAAATGGCTTACTCCTTATTCTTAAACTGCGGCCCCTGGTTCTGGTCTTCCCCAACATCGGGAACATGTTTCCTGCCTCTAGCGTGTCCAATGAGATTTGATACAGTGAGATTTGAGTTACCATACAGCCATATGAATAAAAGGAACACAATAGGATTTAACATGTACATCCCCACACGGCAGAATCAACATTTCTCACTGTGCCACCGCGACCTTTAATGACCTAATGCCGTAGGTCTCCAAAAAAGTTGCGGAAGTGGGACAGGACCTTAAAGGTAGTTCAAAGGTCTCCAATGAGGTCGTTGGAAGGTCAAGACCACTCTCTAGCTGGTGAGAGTAGGAGAATTTAATAGGAATCTGAAGGGCAACTATTTTTACACAAAAGGTGGTGGGTGCTTGGATCAAATTGCAAGAGGAGGTATTAGAGGCAGGCACCACCACAATGTTTAAATAAAGAGTTCCAGAGTCCAATGTCTGAAATGGGATAGAGGTGAATCGGGAAGTATCTTAGCTCACGGAAGGACGGGTTTCATGGGATATGGGCCAAACCCAGGCAGGTGGGACTAGTCGAGATGGGACATGCTGGTCAGTGTGAGCAGGTTGGGCCGAAGGGCCTGTTTCCATGCTGTATAAGTCCCTGACTCTATGGTTCTACGGTGAGAGGACGGTTCAGTTTCCTAATTCAGTCGGCCTGATGGCGCAGCGGTAGAGTTGCTGTCTGTACGGAGTTTGTACGTTCTCCCTGTGACCTGCGTGGGTTTTCTCCAGGAGCTCCAGTTTCCTCCTCCACGTACAGGTTTGTAGGTTAATTGACTTGGTATAATTGTAAATTGTACCTAGTGTCACGTTTAGACAGGTCCATGGATAGGACAGGTTTGGATGGATATTGGCCAAACGCAGGTAGGTGGGACTAGTGTAGCTCGGACAGCTTCAGAGAGCATCTCCAGAGATGCTGCCTGTCCCGCTGAGTTACTCCAGCTTTTTGTGTCTAACTGGGACATGTTATATTTAAGAGGGAGTTAGATGTGGCCCTTGTGGCTAAAGGGATCAGGGGGTATGGAGAGAAGGCAGGTACGGGATACTGAGTTGGATGATCAGCCATGATCATATTGAATGGCGGTGCAGGCTCGAAGGGCCGAATGGCCTACTCCTGCAACTATTTTCTATGTATCTATGTTGGCCGGTGAGAAAGTTGGGCTGAAGGGAGTTGTGCATCTGTGGAATTCTCTGCCTCAGAGGGTGGTGGAGGCCAATTCTCTGGATGCATTCAAGAGAGAGTTAGATAGGGCTCTTAAAGATAGCAGAGTCAAGGGTTATGGGGAGAAGGCAGGAACAAGGTACTGATTGTGGATGATCAGCCATGATCCCATTGAATGGCGGTGCTGGCCCGAAGTGCCGAATGGCCTCCTCCTGCACCTATTGTCTATTGTCTACAAAGGATAAGTTGCAATACTGATCTTAGGGCACTAGATGTTGGTATTGTTCCATGTACACATACATATTTAACATTCGTCTTTAGGAACCTGTAGTGCCATTTTACTTGGCTCATAGTCCAAGTCTCCTACTGCCACAGAAGAAGGCCAGTTCAGCCCATTGAGTCCATGTTAGCTCAAGAGACTTTTAGATAGGAATAGGAAAGTGCAGGGACTGGGGCGATATGGATCATGTACAGACAATGACTTTAGGAGATACAGCACGCAAAGCGGCTCTTCACCCATCCAGTCCGCGCCGACCAGCGATCACCCTGTACATTAGCTCTATCCCACACACTAGGGACAATTTACAGTTTGTTACCAAAGCCAATTGACCGACAAATTTGTACGTCTATAGAGTGTGGGAGGAAACCGGAGCACCTGGAGAAAACCCACATGGTCACAGGGAGAGCATGCAAACTCCATATAGACAGCACCCGAAGTCAGGATGGAACCCTGGTCGCTGTAGGTAGCAGCTCTACCACTGCGCCACCATGCCGCCCTAAGATGAGATCCGTTTGACTTGTGCATTATAATCAGCACAAACATTGTGGGCTGAAGGGCCTATTTCCTGAGCTGTTCTGTTATATATGCAGGAAGGAACTGCAGATGCTGGTTTACACCGAAGATAGACACAAAAACCTGGAGTAACTTAGCGGGTCAGGCAGTATCTCTAGAGAAAAGGAATAAAATCATAGTCAGACAGTGTGGAAACAGGCCCTTCAGCCCAACTTTCCCACACAACCAACATGCCCCGTCTACACTAGTCCCACCTGCCTGCATTTGGCCCATATCCCTCTCAACCTGCCCTATCCATGTACTTGTCTAAATGTTTCTAAAACGTTGTGCTAGTCCCTGCCTAATATGTGCCATTTCGGGGGCAAGACCCTTCATCAGTGATCTAGCTTCTATGCTAGTGTCCTTTTGTGTATACCAGTGTCCACAGTTCCTTGTTTCTCCATTCTAAGGCGGGCTACGTGTGCAGCACGGTGGCGCAGCAGCAGAGTTGCTACCTTGCAGTGCTTGTAGCACCAGCGAGCTCGGTTCGTTCCCGACCACGGGTGCTTGTCTGTACAGAGTTTGTACGTTCTGCCCGTGACCTGCGTGGGTTTTCTCCGAGATAGACAATAGACAATAGGTGCAGGAGTAGGCCATTCAGCTCTTCGAGCCAGCACCACCATTCAATGTGATCATGGCTGATCATCCCCAATCAGTACCCCGTTCCTGCCTTCTCCCCGACCGCTATTTTTAAGAGCCCTATCTAGCTCTCTCTTGAAAGCATCCAAAGAACCTGCCTCCACCGCCCTCTGAGGCAGAGAATTCCACAGACTCACCACTCTCCGTGAGAAAAAAGTGTTTCATTGTCTCCGTTCGAAATGGCTTACTCCTTATTCTTAAACTGTGGCCCCTGGTTCTGGACTCCCCAAACATCGGGAACATGTTTCCTGCCTCTAGCGTGTCCAAACCCTCTTAAATGTTTCAATGAGATACCCTCTCATCCTTCTAAACTCCAGAGTGTACAAGCCCAGCTGCTTCATTCTCTCAGCATATGACAGTCCTGCCATCCTGGGAATTAACCTTGTAAACCTACGCTGCACTACCTCAATAGCAAGAATGTCCTTCCTCAAATTAAGGGACCAAAACTGCACACAATATTCCATGTGTGGTCTCACTAGGGCCCTGTACAACTGCAGAAGGACCTCTTTGCTCCTATATTCGATTCCTCTTGTTATAAAGGTCATCTTTATAAAGGAGATCTTCGGTTTCCTCCCACACGCCACAGACGTACATGTTTGTAGGTTAACTATCTTGGTATAATTACAAATTGTCCCTAGTGTGTGTGTAAGATAGTGTGAGTGGGCGGGGATCACTGGTCGGTGCGGACTCGGTGGGCCGAAGGGCAGTGTCTCTGAAAACTAAGAACCAAAGTTCAAAGTAAACTTTATTGTCAATTCAAATAAATTGGATTGAAATTGCATTTCCCCTTACTCCAAATGTGCAAGTAATATTTATAACACAGACAGGCAAAATACCAATAAGATAGACAATATACATTATTTAAAACATTCACAGTGTGCCAGAATGTAGTAAAATTTTGAGGTATGTTATTAAGGTGCAATAATAAAGGTGCAATATAGAAAAGTGCAAATAGCATACTGCAGACATTGAGTTAAAGTTAAATGTTCATGGAATTTTCTTGAGTGTGTTGAGTAGTCTGATGGCCTGAGAGAAAAAGCTGTTTTTGAATCTGGTGGTTTTGCTCCGCATGCTGTGGTAGCGCTTGCCAGATGGTAGGAGGGTGAACAGTTTGTGTGCTGGGTGGGTGGTGTCTTTAATGATATTGGTTGCTCTCTTGCGACAGCGAGATGGGTATAAGTCCTGGATTGCAGGTTGAGGTGATCTGGTGATCTTCTCCGCTGTCCTCACCACTCTCTGTAGGGCCTTCTGGTCAGCAGCAGAGCAACTGCCATACCAGACTGAGAGACTGCTGGTAAGAATGCTCTCAATGGCACCCCTGTAAAAAGTGGTGAGGGCAGAAGGGGGGGAGGTCAGCTCTCCTCATCCGTCAAAGGAAGTGGAGGCGTTGCTGTGCCTTCTTGACTAGGGAGATGGTGTTGATGGACCATGTCTGATTATCTGTGATGCGCACTCTCAGGAACTCGGTGCTTTTCACAGACTCCACTGCACTGTAATTGATGGTGACTAAATGCATACTAAATGCATACCTGTTTTTCTGCTTGTTTCAGCAGCTTCTGGAACCTTCCGTCCTCCACCGCCCAGGCGGGGAGCCGGGTCTCTCCCTTCGCTTTCACCTCCTCCAACCGGGCCTTCAGCTCCCTGAGGCGCCGGAGTTCATCGTTGAGCCGGCACTGCCGCGTCAGTGAGGCTTGGAGATCCAGCTCCAAGTCCAGGGAAGTGTGAACCGGAGGCTCAGCCATCCTTCTCACCAGTGGCTGGCATAGAGGCTGTGGCACAGCAGCACAGTAGCGTCAAGCAAAGTAGTAGCCATTTAGCTCAACTCAGTACGTTATAACTATACCCAGTCACCTGTTATTTGTTATGTCGTTATTTGTTTAAATAGAAACATAGAAACATAGAAATTAGGTGCAGGAGTAGGCCATTCAGCCCTTCGAGCCTGCACCGCCATTCAATATGATCATGGCTGATCATCCAACTCAGTATCCCGTACCTGCCTTCTCTCCATACCCCCTGATCCCCTTAGCCACAAGGGCCACATCTAACTCCCTCTTCAATATAGCTGCTATAGCTTTATAACAAATGTTGTTATTTGTTTAAGAAGGAACTGCAGATGCTGGAAAATCGAAGGTAGACAAAAGTGCTGGAGAAACATCTATGGAGGGAAGGAAATAGGCAACGTTTCGGGCCGAAACCCTTCTTGTATCAGGTGGTGGCGTGACTCACTGTTGCAGCGGCCCCTACAGCCTGTCTGCCTTTTTAAAATTTTTAATCTAGTTAAATGTTGTTAAATGTATTTTGTAATAGTGTTTTTGACTGTGTATATGTTGGGGGGGGGGGGGGGGGGGGGGGGGGGGGGGGGGGGGGGGGGGGGGGAGGGGGAAACTTTGTAAAAATCCCTTCCCTGTACGGGAGACCCGACCTTTTTCCTGTCGGGTCTCCGTTGTCGTTGGGGCCTAGCACCGGGGAGCGGCCTCCAGCCTGGGGAGCGGTGGTGACTCTGGAGCTCGGAGGCTCCAGCTGCAGCTGCAGGTCCGGTGGACTGGGACATCGGGAGCTCGCGGGTCCGGGTGTGGAGACCGCCTTCCGGAGCTCCCGCAACGCGACTTCTCCAGCCCGTGTTGCGGGGTTGGAACGACCCGGAGCGGGGCCGTACATCGCCCGGCGCGGGTTCATGGCCGTGGGACATTCCAGCGCCCGCCGGGGGCTCCAACTTCGTGACATTTAGACCAGGAACGGGGCCGTACATCGCCCCGCGCGGCCTAAAAATGGCCGTGGGACTTATCATCGCCCGCCTGGGGCTTCGACATCGGGAGGAAAATGAGAACAGGGGAGAGAAAAGACTTTGCCTTCCATCACAGTGGGTACACTGTGATGGATGTTTTTGTAAATTGAATTGTGTGTATGTCTGTAGGAAATTGTCTTTGCTTGTATGGCTGTGGAAACAGAGTTTCGTTTGAGCCTCATTGAGGTTCAAATGACATGTAATAAATATTGATTGTCTACCTTCGATTCTCCAGCATCTGCAGTTCCTTCTTGAACTATTAATTAAGAGACTGTGTTTTGAAGATTTAGCTTTGGACGGCTTTGAATGTCTCGTGGACAGCTCATGAATGCATATCAAAATGATCTCCTTACCCCCATCTTCAATCAGTGGCTAGAGGAAAGATTCCTTGAACGATACACTAATCTGCCACTACAAGCAATGCATCTCAGATGAGAGTCTCCCCCTTTTCCCCATCCCTTTCCACCTTAGCAGGTACTATAAGTGAGTAAGTAAGTTTACTGGCCAAGTATTCACATACAAGGAGGTTACACAGAAAAGCTGGAGAAACTCAGCGGGTGCAGCAGCATCTATGGAGCGAAGGAAATAGGCAACGTTTCGGGCCGAAACCCTTCTTCAGACGCTGCTGCACCCTTCGCTGAGTTTCTCCAGCTTTTCTGTGTAACCTTCGATTCTCCAGCATCCGCAGTTCCCTCTTAAACACTTCACATACAAGGAATTTGCCTTGGTGCTCTGCCCACAAGTAACAAGATAACATACAGTGACAGTTACAAGTGACTCAGAAAACACTAAACATGAATAATAATAAAACATTATACAAAATACCATCAAAACGATTAAACTGGAACTATCACAACATTTCAGCAGGTACTATCACAATATTTTAAGAATAAGGGGTCGGCCATTTAGGACTGAGATGAGGAAAAACATTTTCACCCAGAAAGTTGTGAACCTGTGGAATTCTCCGCCACAGAAGGCAGTGGAGGCCAATTCACTGGATGTTTTCAAGAGAGTTAGATTTAAGAGAATCAAGGGATATGGGGAAAACACAAGAACGGGGTACTGATTGCGGATGATCAGCCATGATCATATTGAATGGCGGTGCTGGCTCGAAGGGCCAAATGGCTTACTCCTGCACTATTTTCTATGTTTCAATGTAACATTTATGCAGGGACTATCACACTGTTTAAGCAAGTACTATTGCAATGTTTATGAACCATTATAATATCATGTGATAGGAGCAGAATTAGGCCATTCAGCCCATCAGGTCTGCTCCACCATTTAATCATGGCTGATCTCTCTCCCTCCTAAACCCATTCTCCTGCCTTCTCCCCATAACCCCTGACACCCGTACTAACCCAAGCAATCGTTCCAGGTGCGACAGAGGTTCACCTGCACCTCCTCCAACCTCATCTATTGCATCCGCTGCTCTAGATGTCAGCAGATCTATATCGGTGAGACCAAGCGGAGGTTGGGCGATCGTTTCGCCGAACACCTCAGCTCGGTCCGCAATAACCAAGCTGATTCTCCCTGTGGCTCAACACTTCAACTCCCCCTCCCACTCCGTCTCCGACCTCTCTGTCCTGGGCCTCCTCCACGGCCAGAGTGAGCAACACCGGAAATTGGAGGAACAGCACCTCATATTCCGTTTGGGGAGTCTGCATCCTGGTGGCATGAACATTGAATTCTCACAATTCTGTTAGCCCTTGCTGTCTCCTCCCCTTCCCAGCTCAACCCTCGGGCTGTCTCCTCCCTTTCCCACCTCAGCCCTCGGGCTCCTCCTCCTCCTTTCTCCTTTCTTCTCCCGCCTCCCCCCACCCCCTATCAGTCTGAAGAAGGGTTTTGGCCCGAAACGTTGCCTATCTCCTTCGCTCCATTGATGCTGCTGCACCCGCTGAGTTTCTCCAGAATTTTTGTCTACCTTCTAATCAACGATCTATCTATCTGTGCTTTAAAAAAACACAATGACTTGGCCTCCACAGATTTACCACCCTCTGGCTAAAGAAATTCCTCCTCATCACCATTCTAAAAGTATGTCCTTTTATTCTGATGGGCGAGGACATATGTTCAAGGTGTGGGAGGAAAGATTTAATAGGATCCTGAGGGGTAATTTTTTTACACAGAGAGTTTATCTCTTTTTCACACAGAGAGTTCTCTGCCTCAGAGGGTGGTGGAGGCCGGTTCTCTGGATACTTTAAAGAGAGAGATAGGTAGGGCTCTTAAAGATAGCGGAGTCAGGGGATATGGGGAGAAGACAGGAACGGGGTACTGATTGGGGATGATCAGCCATGATCACATTGAATGTCAGTGCTGGCTCGAAGGGCCGAATGGCCTACTCCTGCATCTATTGTCTATTTTCTACACAAAGTGTGGTGCGTGTATGGAACGAGCTGCCAGAGGAGGTAGTTGAGGCAGGGGCTATCATATCGTTTGTCGAGACATTTAGTCAGGAACAGACGGATAAGATATATTTAGAGGGATATGGACCAAACGCATTCATGTTTAAGAAGGAACTGCAGATGCTGGAAAATCGAAGGTAGACAAAAGAAGGCAGTTTGAAGAAGGGTTTCAACCCAAAATGTTGCCTATTTTCTTCGCTCCATAGATGCTGCTGCACCCGCTGAGTTTTTCTCCAGCACTTTTGTCTACCTTGGACCAAATGCAGGCAGGTGGGACTATTGTAGATTGGACATGTTGGCTGGTGTGGGCAAGATGGGCAGAAGTGCCTGTTTCCACACTGTATCACTCTATGACTATGTTCTTTTATATACTGCACGTTTGTTGTT